>NW_011455054.1:0-558 GCF_000754665.1 Bison bison bison | reverse complement strand
ATTGAAACATGTATAATACTAATCGCTAGTCCAGGTTTGATGCAGGATAAGGATGCGTTGGGGCGTGGTGCACGTGGGATGACCCAGGAGGGAGTGGGTACGGGGGAGGGAGGGTGGGAGGGGGGATTCAGGGATGGGGAACACGTGTACACCCGTGTCGGATTCATGTTGATGGGGTCGCTAAGAGTCGGATACGACTGAGTGACTTAACTTTCACTTTTCACTTGCATGCTTTGGGGAAGGAAATGGCATCCCACTCTAGTATTCTTGCCTGGAGAATCCCAGGGACGGGGGAGCCTGGTGGGCTGCCGTCTACGGGGTCACACAGAGTCGGACACGATTGAAGCGACTTAGCAGCAGCAGCATGGCAAAACCAATACAATATTGTAAAGTATTAGCCTTTACAATTAAATTAGCCTCCAATTAAAATAAATTTAAATTAAAAAAAAGAAATACAATTCTTTATTCAATCAAATATTAAGGAAGGACAAAGGTATTTCATTCATGAAAAGACTCTTACTTCCTGAGTACTTTTCATAGGAAGATCAAACCAGTCAA
>NW_011455053.1:0-523 GCF_000754665.1 Bison bison bison | reverse complement strand
TGGCCTCGAGACGTGTTGAAGAAGGTCTCTCGAGGTCGTTTCTCGGGGTTGAGGGCAGGAAACCCTGGCTTCCCTCGACTTGTGCAGGTGACCTCAGGGGGCTTCCCATGGTGGCTCTGAGAAGTCAGGGGAAACTGGAGTGGGGGGGGGGCCGTCTCGGGACTCCACGGGGATAGGTGCATTGGAAGAGGGCCTCATCTCCAGTTGAGGCAGGAACCTCAGGGTTCCTCTGATTTCAGACTCCGATCGCAGGGTCCCTGCAGACTGGGGACAGGAGAGTCAGGCCTCGTCTTGGGTTGAGGCATGGAACTCCGCTTGCCTCTCGAGGTGTCCCCGGGGAGAGAGGCCACTTGTCGAGCGGTATTTGGAACCTGGGGTTCTTTTCCGGACAATGCACGGGCGAGTCACTGCCCCTTCGTGTTGACTTCATTCACAGGGCGGAGTTCGGAGAGGTGTCCGGGCATCGGGTTCTTACCAAGAGGGGACCGGGAAATCGGGGTGCTTCGCAATGTGGAAGCACCCA
>NW_011455052.1:0-520 GCF_000754665.1 Bison bison bison | reverse complement strand
GAGACCAATCTCTCGACCTCTCTCCAACGCCTCAGGAGGCTTGACTCCCTTTAGTCCACCCAGTGAGCTCCAAGAGATACCCGTCGCGACTCGAGAGCAGAGCGGGGTTCTTTGCTTCTACTCGACATGAATGCCTGTCTCCCCGGGTGTGTCTGGAATGCAACCCTGAGATCCCTGTCACCCCTGGAGAGGAACATTGGCTTCTGGACAGAAGCCTAGATGAAGTCTATTGGCCCTGCAGTCACTCGAGAGCAATCCCCAGCTTTCCTTCACAACTCGAATGGAAGATTGGACTTCCCTGGGCCAACACAAGAGGCATCCTGAATTCCCCGTCTTAATTCGAGAATCCTGCTACACCTCGAGAAAAACCACGTGGTTCCCCCGTCATCGCAAGATGTAGCCCTGTGCCGCTACAGCGTCTCAGGAGAAGTCCCACTTTAGGAATTGGAGTTCGAAACGGTACTTGTCACCCTTGATGCGACCCACAAAGTGCCCCGACATCCCGGTCTCCCTCGAGAGG
>NW_011455051.1:0-503 GCF_000754665.1 Bison bison bison | reverse complement strand
TAGAAAGCCCAGAGATAAATCCACGCACATATGGACACCTTATCTTTGACAAAGGAGGCAAGAATATACAATGGATTAAAGACAATCTCTTTAACAAGTGGTGCTGGGAAATCTGGTCAACCACTTGTAAAAGAATGAAACTAGAACACTTTCTAACACCACATACAAAAATAAACTCAAAATGGATTAAAGATCTCAACGTAAGACCAGAAACTATAAAACTCCTAGAGGAGAACATAGGCAAAACACTCTCTGACATACATCACAGCAGGATCCTCTATGACCCACCTCCCAGAATATTGGAAATAAAAGCAAAAATAAACAAATGGGACCTAATTAAACTTAAAAGCTTCTGCACATCAAAGGAAACTATTAGCAAGGTGAAAAGACAGCCTTCAGAATGGGAGAAAATAATAGCAAATGAAGCAACCGACAAACAACTAATCTCAAAAATATACAAGCAACTCCTACAGCTCAACTCCAGAAAAATGAATGACCCAATC
>NW_011455050.1:0-543 GCF_000754665.1 Bison bison bison | reverse complement strand
GGAGGAATCAACCTACCTACCTTCAGGCTCTACTACAAAGCCACAGTTATCAAGACAGTATGGTACTGGCACAAAGACAGAAATATAGATCAATGGAACAAAATAGAAAGCCCAGAGATAAATCCACGCACATATGGACAGCTTATCTTTGACAAAGGAGGCAAGAATATACAGTGGATTAAAGACAATCTCTTTAACAAGTGGTGCTGGGAAATCTGGTCAACCACTTGTAAAAGAATGAAACTAGAACACTTTGTAACACCATATACAAAAATAAACTCAAAATGGATTAAAGATCTCAACGTAAGACCAGAAACTATAAAACTCCTACAGGGGAACATAGGCAAAACACTCTCTGACATACATCACAGCAGGATCCTCTATGACCCACCTCCCAGAATATTGGAAATCAAAGCAAAAATAAACAAATGGGACCTAATTAAACTTAAAAGCTTCTGCACATCAAAGGAAACTATTAGCAAGGTGAAAAGACAGCCTTCAGAATGGGAGAAAATAATAGCAAATGTAGTAACCGACAAACAA
>NW_011455049.1:0-533 GCF_000754665.1 Bison bison bison | reverse complement strand
GCGGGGTTCTTTGCTTCCACTCGACATGAATGCCTGTCTCCCTGGGGTGTGTCTGGAATGCAACCCTGAGATCCCTGTCACCCCTGGGGGAGGAACATTGGCTTCTGGACAGAAGCCTAGATGAGGTCTATTGGCCCTGCAGTCACTCGAGAGCAATCCCCAGCTTTCCTTCGCAACTCGAATGGAAGATTGGACTTCCCTGGGCCAACACAAGAGGCATCCTGAATTCCCCGTCGTAATTCGAGAATCCTGCTACACCTCGAGAAAAACCACGTGGTTCCCCCGTCATCGCAAGATGTAGCCCTGTGCCGCTACAGCGTCTCAGGAGAAGTCCCACTTTAGGAATTGGAGTTCGAAACGGTACTTGGCACCCTTGATGCGACCCACAAAGTGCCCCGACATCCCAGTCTCCCTCGAGAGGAACACCGAAGTTTTCCGGCACCACTTCCTCTGAGCCCCTTCTACCCTCCTGATCTGGACAGGAGGGTCGACTCCCCTGCTTTGTCTGGAAGGGGTCCCCGACCTTCCTGTCA
>NW_011455048.1:0-574 GCF_000754665.1 Bison bison bison | reverse complement strand
GGCCCTGCAGTCACTCGAGAGCAATCCCCAGCTTTCCTTCGCAACTCGAATGGAAGATTAGACTTGCCTGGGCCAACACAAGAGGCATCCTGAATTCCCCGTCGTAACTCGAGAATCCCGCCGTAACTCGAGAAAACCACGTGGCTCCCCCGTCATCGCAAGATGAAGCCCTTTCCCGCTACAGCGTCTCAGGAGAAGTCCCCCATTAGGAATTGGAGGTCGAAAGGGCACTTGGCACCCTTGATGCGACCCACAAAGTTCCCCGAAATCCCGGTCTCCCTCGAGAGGAACACTGAGGTTTTCCGGCACCCCCTCTTCTGAGCCCTTTCTCCTCTCCTGATCTGGACAGGAGGGTCGACTCCCCTGCTTTGTCTGGAAGGGGTTCCCGACCTTCCGGTCGCACCTCAGGATGAGGCCGGTCTCACGAAGACATTCCAGAAGTGGCCTCGTGCGTGGTTCCACATTCCGTAGGACCCCGATTTCCCGGTCCCCTCTTGAGAAGAACCCGATGCCCGGACACCTCTCCGAACTCCACCCTGTGAATGAAGTCCACACGAAGGGGCAGTTTTTCCGT
>NW_011455047.1:0-557 GCF_000754665.1 Bison bison bison | reverse complement strand
CCAACACAAGAGGCATCCTGTATTCCCCGACGTAACTCGAGAATCCCCGCCGCAACTCGAGAAAAACCACCTGGTTCCCCCGTCATCGCAAGATGAAGCCCTTTCCCGCTACAGCGCCTCAGGAGAAGACCCACGTGAGGAATTGGAGGTCGAAACGGTACTTGGCACCCTTGATGCGCCCCCACAAAGTTCCCCGGCATCCCGGTCTCCCTGGAGAGGAACACCGAGGTTTTCCGGCACCACTTCCTCTGAGCCCCTTCTACCCTCCTGATCTCCACAGGAGGGTCGACTCCCCTGCTTTGTCTGGAAGGGGTTCCCGACCTTCCGGTCGCACCTCAGGATGAGGCCGGTCTCACGACGACATTCCAGACGTGGCCTCGTGGGTGCTTCCACGTTGCGAAGCACCCCGATTTCCCGGTCCCCTCTTGATAAGAACCCGATGCCCGGACACCTCTCCGAACTCCACCCTGTGAATGAAGTCAACACGAAGGGGCAGTGACTCGCCCGTGCGTCGGCCGGAAGAACCCCCAGGTTCCAAATACAGCTCGACAAGTGGC
>NW_011455046.1:0-541 GCF_000754665.1 Bison bison bison | reverse complement strand
AGTGTGCGCTTTCTCACGAGGTACGACGGTGAGGTCAGTGAGCCTCTCGTGGGGCGCCAAGGAAGTCGCGTCTCCATGCGAATGGCGAGGGGGAGCGCGTCATTGCTCTCGAGCCATGGTAGGGTGCCGGGGACCAGCCCCGGCTGATCCAGGGTATTCGAAGGAGAGACGGCGTAGGCGAAGATCAGGGAACAACTGCTTAATTAAATGTTAATTAAGGATATAAAGAGTAATAGAATGAGGATAGCTCAGTGAGGAAATTCAGTGGAGAAAAGAGGCTGAAGAATTCAGCCAGAAGGTAAGAGAAAGAACGACATGGTGAGACCAAGTTTCGGTGAACAAGGCCCACACTTTATTTTTCAAAGTAGTTTTTATACCTTAAGTTATGCATAGAGGATAATGGGGGAAGGGGTAGAGTCTTGCAGCAAACCAGGCTTTCTTCCTGCAAACTTATCATATGCAAAAGCTTCGGTGATTTGCATCATCTTCTGGCCCGGAGGCCTGTTAACATTTTAAGACCTTTTCTTCAGAAAACTTATTT
>NW_011455045.1:0-508 GCF_000754665.1 Bison bison bison | reverse complement strand
GTATTGATGATATTGATACTTACACCTGCCAATGTGGAACACAAAGTAGGTGTTGAACATGTACTGGGTCGGGGGTGGTGTGGGTATGGTGGCAGTGTATAGCATTACAAAACTGACAAAAGTAGAACATAGGCTGCAGTGTTCCATCTGTTACTGCTGCTGCTGCTAAGTCGCTTCAGTCGTGCCCGACTCTGTGCGATCCCATAGACGGCAGCCCACCAGGCTCCCGTGTCCCTAGGATTCTCCAAGCAAGAACACTGGACTGGGTTGCCCTTTCCTTCTCCAATGCATGAAAGTGAAAAGTGAAAGTGAAGTTGTGTCCGATTCTTAGCCACCCCATGAACTGCAGCCTATCAGGCTCCTCCACCCATGGGATTTTCCAGGCAAGAGTATTGGAGTGGGGTGCCATTGCCTTCTCTGCCATCTGTTACTAGGGGAGAATAAACTTTCCTGAGTTAGAAATTACTGTGAGGAATTGGTGAATTATTTGGTATCTAGAAAAGTTCAC
>NW_011455044.1:0-530 GCF_000754665.1 Bison bison bison | reverse complement strand
TGACTCTCCTGTCCCCAGTCTGCAGGGACCCTGCGATCGGAGTCTGAAATCAGAGGAACCCTGAGGTTCCTGCCTCAACTGGAGATGAGGCCCTCTTCCAATGCACCAAACCCGTGGAGTCCCGAGAGGCCCCCCCCACCTCCAGTTTCCCTGACTTCTCAGAGCCACCATGAGAAGCCCCCTGAGGTCACCTGCACAAGTCGAGGGAAGCCAGGGTTTCCTGCCTCAACCCAAGAAAGAACTCGAGAGACCTTCTTCAACACGTCTCGAGGCCAGGTTCCCCTACCATAACTCGAGAGCAATGACGCGCTCCCGCTCGCCACTCGCATGGAGACCCGACTTCCCTGGCGCCCCACGAGAGGCTCACTGACCTCGCCGTCGTACCTCGTGAGAAATCGCACCCTGGGGCCGCCGCTCGAGAACCACCCCGAGACTCCCCCGTCATCGCGGAGATGAGGGCCTTCGTCTCCTGCATGGCCTAGAGGCCAACCTCGCGACCTCTCTCCAAACGCCTCAGGAGGCTTGACTCC
>NW_011455043.1:0-519 GCF_000754665.1 Bison bison bison | reverse complement strand
GAACAAATATTAAAAGCAGCAAGGGAAAAACAACAAATAACACACAAGGGAATTCCCATAAGGATAACAGCTGATCTTTCAATAAAACTCTTCAAGCCAGGAGGGAATGGCAAGACATACTTAAAATGATGAAAGAAAATAACCTACAGCCCAGATTATTGTACCCAGCAAGGATTTCATTCAAGTATGAAGGAGAAATCAAAAGCTTCTCAGACAAGCAAAAGCTGAGAGAATTCAGCACCACCAAACCAGCTCTCCAACAAATACTAAGGGATATTCTCTAGATAGGAAACACAAAAACAGTGTATAAATTCGAACCCAAAACAATAAAGTAAATGGCAACGTGATCATACTTATCAGTAATTACCTTAAACGTAAATGGGTTG
The DNA here is from genome assembly GCF_000754665.1 of Bison bison bison. NCBI lineage: Eukaryota > Metazoa > Chordata > Mammalia > Artiodactyla > Bovidae > Bison > Bison bison. Next base: position 133 of record NW_011455043.1, on the reverse strand, counting down.
AATGCCCCAACCAAAAGACAAAGACTGGCTGAATGGATACAAAAACAAGACCCCTACATATGTTGTCTACAGGAGACCCACCTCAAAACAGGGGACACATACAGACTGAAAGTGAAGGGCTGGAAAAAGATTT
>NW_011455042.1:0-533 GCF_000754665.1 Bison bison bison | reverse complement strand
CTCCTGTAAATTAATGTTCCTTGGAGTCAGGAGTTCCCTGGAGTCAGGTTTGGACTTAAGTCTCCTGCTTCCGGTTATCGGTCTTATTTTTACAGTAGTTTCAAAACTTCTCCTTCTATACAGCACCATTGTAAAACATCTACGTGAAAGATGAAAAGTTTCTCTACTGTGAGGGTCACTCAGAGAGGTTCACAGGGTTACATGGAGAAGAGAAGAGGGAGGAGGGAGTTAGAGGTGACCCAAATGAGATGAGGTGAATCAATAGTGGAGAGAGTGGGCTAGCCAGTAGTCACTTCCTTATGTGCACTCCACAACTGGACCACTCAGAGATGTTCACGGGGTTATACAGAGAAGAGAAGAAGGAGGAAAGTAACAGAGGTGGCCAGAAGGATAAAAGGGGGGAATGAAAAGGAGGGAGACAGATCCAGCCAGTAATCAGTTCCCTAAGTGTTCTCCACCATCTGGAACACACAGAAATTCACAGAGTTGGGTAGAGTAGAGAGGGGTTAGGGAGGAGACACAGGCGACCTGGT
>NW_011455041.1:0-527 GCF_000754665.1 Bison bison bison | reverse complement strand
GTACCGTTTCGACCTCCAATACCTAACGTGGGACTTCTCCTGAGACGCTGTAGCGGCACAGGGCTACATCTTGCGATGACGGGGGAACCACGTGGTTTTTCTCGAGGTGTAGCAGGATTCTCGAATTACGACGGGGAATTCAGGATGCCTCTTGTGTTGGCCCAGGGAAGTCCAATCTTCCATTCGAGTTGCGAAGGAAAGCTGGGGATTTCTCTCGAGTGACTGCAGGGCCAATAGACTTCATCTCGGCTTCTGTCCAGAAGCCAATGTTCCTCTCCAGGGGCGACAGGGATCTCAGGGTTGCATTCCAGACACACCCGGGGAGACAGGCATTCATGTCGAGTGGAAGAAAAGAACCCCGCTCTGGTCTCGAGTCGCGACGGGTATCTCTTGGAGCTCACTGGGTGGACTAAAGGGAGTCAAGCCTCCTGAGGCGTTGGAGAGAGGTCGAGAGATTGGTCTCTAGGCCATACAGGAGACGAAGGCCCTCAACTCGCGATGATGGGGGAGTCTCAGGGTTGTTCTCG
>NW_011455040.1:0-561 GCF_000754665.1 Bison bison bison | reverse complement strand
GGGGTTCCCGACCTTCCGGTCGCACCTCAGGATGAGGCCGGTCTCACGAAGACATTCCAGACGTGGCCTCGTGCGTGGTTCCACATTCCGTAGGACCCCGATTTCCCGGTCCCCTCTTGATAAGAACCCGATGCCCGGACACCTCTCCGAACTCCACCCTGTGAATGAAGTCAACACGAAGGGGCAGTTTTTCCGTGCATCGTTCGGAAAAACCCAGGTTCCAAATACAGCTGGACAAGCGGCCTCTCTCCCCGGGGACATCTCTAGAGGCAAGCGGAGTTCCATGCCTCAACCCAAGACGAGGCCTGACTCTCCTGTCCCCAGTCTGCAGGGACCCTGCGATCAGAGTCTGAAATCAGAGGTACCCTGCTGTTCCTGCCTCAACTGGAGATGAGGCCCTCTTCCAATGCACCAAACCCAGTGCAGTCCCGAGAGGACCCTCCCACCTCCAGTTTCCCTGGCTTCTCAGAGCCACCATGAGAAGCCCCTGGGGTCACCTGCACAAGTCGAGGGAACCCAGGGTTTCCTGCCTCAACCCCGGGAAAGACCCCGAGAGACCTT
>NW_011455039.1:0-566 GCF_000754665.1 Bison bison bison | reverse complement strand
TTGAAATAAGAACTCAGAACTTGAGCACTATTATCAAAAATCACAAGGCTCACACTGACACAGACATCAATCCAGACAGACAAGACAAGACATCTTCCAGTTTTCCGCCTGAGATGGAAAAGATTTCTTTGAGCCATTTTTTCTGGGGAGTGGGGGGTGGGGCTGGCGGCCAGGCAGGCTTTGGGAAGGAGCTCCTGGTTTGGAATTGCATATGAAAAGAACCAGCTTTCCGGGTTCCAAGGAATCAAGTTTCCTTGGAAACCAACTTTGTCCGGTTCTATAGAATATCATGGCCTTCCTAGGTCAGGTCATCTTTCCTTTCCGTAGTCCTCGTTGGATCCCTGAATTCTAGACAGCTTGGATTGCCTCTGTGGGCTGGATGGATTGTCCTCCCGTTTCACCGGGCGGCGGGAGCGAGGTCCCAGAGGCTCTCCTGGAACCGGGCGTGGGGGCGGGGCTCACCGGGAGCCCGTGGTGAAGGTGGGCAGCGCACCGGGAGCGCGCCCGGGGCGGGGCGAAGCCGGGCGGCGCGGGTCGGGAATCGGGTTGTGGCGGGGATGGGGGGC
>NW_011455038.1:0-503 GCF_000754665.1 Bison bison bison | reverse complement strand
CTTGAGAGTCCCTTGGACTGCAAGAAGAGCCAACCAGTCCATCCTAAAAGAGATCAGTCCTGGGTGTTCATTGAAAGGACGGATGTTGAAGCTGAAACTCCTATACTTTGGCCACTTGATGCGGAGAGCTGACTTATTTGAAAAGACACTGATGCTGGGAAAGATTGAGGGCAGGAGGGGAGAAGGGGATGACAGAGGATGAGATGGTTGGATGACATCACCAACACAATGGACATGGGTTTGGGTGAACTCCGGGAGTTGGTGATGGACAGGGAGGCCTGGCGTGCTGTGGTTCATGGGGTCACAAAGAGTCGGACACGACTGAGCTACTGAACTGAACTGAAGCCGTTATTTGTAGACATAGCTAGTAGTACCAATATTTTGGCTGTTAAGTTGCTGTCTCCTTCTTCCTGCTCTGACCCTAACCTGGATAGAAATGATTTGATGAACTTGTTGGTGTCCAGGGAACAAACTATTTGTAGTCTGAAGACACTATCCATGCA
>NW_011455037.1:0-565 GCF_000754665.1 Bison bison bison | reverse complement strand
TATGGAGGCTGAACAACACACTGCTGAAATAACCAACAAATCACAGAAGAAATACAAAAAAGAAATACAAAATTTGCATAGAAACGAATGAAAATGAAAACACAACAACCCAAAACCTGTGGGACACAGTAAAAGCAGTCCTAAGGGGAAAGTTCATAGCAATACAGGCACACCTCAAGAAACAAGAAAAAGTCAAATAAATAACCTAACTCTACACCTAAAGCAACTAGAAAAGGAAGAAATGAAGAACCCCAGGGTTAGTAGAAGGAAAGAAATCTTAAAAATTAGAGCAGAAATAAATGCAAAAGAAACAAAAGAGACCATAGCAAAAATCAACAAAGCCAAAAGCTGGTTCTTTGAAAGGATAAATAAAATTGACAAACCATTAGCCAGACTCATCAAGAAACAAAGGGAGAAAAATCAAATCAATAAAATTAGAAACGAAAATGGAGAGATCACAACAGACAACACAGAAATACAAAGGATCATAAGAGACTATTATCAACAATTATATGCCAATAAAATGGACGACGAGGAAGAAATGGACAAATTCTTAGAAAAGTAC
>NW_011455036.1:0-501 GCF_000754665.1 Bison bison bison | reverse complement strand
GAAGATCATGGCATCTGGTCCCATCACTTCATGGGAAATAGATGGGAAACAGTGGAAACAGTGTCAGACTTTATTTTTCTGGGACTCCAAAATCACTGTGGATGGTGACTGCAGCCATGAAATTAAAAGATGCTTACTCCTTGAAGGAAAGTTATGACCAACCTAGATAGCATATTGAAAAGCAGAGACATTACTTTGCCAACAAAGGTCCGTCTAGTCAAGGCTATGGTTTTTCCAGTGGTCATGTATGGATGTGAGAGTTGGACTGTGAAGAAGGCTGAGCGCCAAAGAATTGATGCTTTTGAACTGTGGTGTTGGAGAAGACTCTTGAGAGTCCCTTGGACTGCAAGGAGATCCAACCAGTCCATTCTGAAGGAGATCAGCCCTGGGATTTCTTTGGAAGGACTGATGCTAAAGCTGAAACTCCAGTACTTTGGCCACCTCATGCAAAGAGTTGACTTATTGGAAAGACTGATGCTGGGAGGGATTGGGGGCAGGAGG
>NW_011455035.1:0-567 GCF_000754665.1 Bison bison bison | reverse complement strand
ACACATCAGGAGATGGCTCCGAGTGGATTCTACAAGAACATCCATGCAAAGGACAAGCCTGCACAGCTCTGTGCACATCTGCCCCTCCCCCCTCACAGCCAGCAGCATTTCCAAGTGACCTCCTAAGGCCTTCGCCAAACTACAGGGGCACCTCTGGGCTTCCTGTTTCCCTCAATTTTTCGGAAATACTTTTACTACAAAAAAAAAAAGAAAAACAAAAAAACAAATTAAAAAAACAAAAAACAAAAAACAAAAAACCCGCACATTTCTTCGTACAATGCCACAGTGGAAGGAAAACAGGCCTTCAATATTAAGACCTAAATTTGCAAAAAACTTGGAGCTTGGTGTTTTGTTTTGTTTTGTTTTGTTTGAATCAAACCACCACATCATTTAAAATTTTTACACATTCTAATTATTCGGTTCCAAAACACCAAACTTGTACTGCACACGGTCCCCATGGAAAGGCCCCCTCAGCAGGACAGCCACAGATGCTGCCATGAAGGCAGCCAGGTCCGCCTCTGCCTTGTTTGCTGCCTGGGCGGCCACCGGGTTTTGAAACCCATGCAC
>NW_011455034.1:0-505 GCF_000754665.1 Bison bison bison | reverse complement strand
GGTTCCACATTCCGTAGGACCCCGATTTCCCGGTCCCCTCTTGAGAAGAACCCGATGCCCGGACACCTCTCCGAACTCCACCCTGTGAATGAAGTCCACACGAAGGGGCAGTTTTTCCGTGCACCGTTCGGAAAACAACCCAGGTTCCAAATACAGCTCGACAAGCGGCCTCTCTCCCCGGGGACATCTCGAGAGGCAAGCGGAGTTCCATGCCTCAACCCAAGACGAGGCCCGACTCTCCTGTCCCCAGTCTGCAGGGACCCTGCGATCGGAGTCTGAAATCAGAGGTACCCTGCGGTTCCTGCCTCAACTGGAGATGAGGCCCTCTTCCAATGCACCAAACCCAGTGGGGTCCCGAGAGGCCCCTCCCACCTCCAGTTTCCCTGGCTTCTCAGAGCCACCATGAGAAGCTCCCTGAGGTCACCTGCACAAGTCGAGGGAACCCAGGGTTTCCTGCCTCAACCCGAGAAAGACCTCGAGAGACCTTCTTCAACGCGTCTCGAGG
>NW_011455033.1:0-503 GCF_000754665.1 Bison bison bison | reverse complement strand
CAGAGATGTCAATAATAATAGTATGAGGAGAGCTCATTAGGAAAATTCGGTGGAGAAAAGAGACTGAGTAGCTTGGTTTACGCGGAAGACCAATCAAACTTCAAGACAAGAAGTTTGCACCACTTAGGTAGGCCGCAGGCGCCCTCTTGAATAGCGAAAGGTGCCTCACCCTAGACACCTTCTCGAGTGGGTCTTAGCAGCCCCGGCATAATTAGTAAGCGTGGTGGGTTCCGCGCTCCAGATGGAGACTCAGCTGGAAGTTAAAGGGAAGAATGACAAGGAACTTTATGAATTGGAGCTGTAAGTTAACTCTTTGACAGAGAGAGCGAGATGGTGGTGGGGGACAGCCCCCAGTGAAATCAGAGGTGAGAGCACAAAGCAATACAGTAGGCAGATTCTGGTTTTTTTGGGGGGAGATGCTCGAGAATATCCGGGTGGACTCCTGAGGCTCGATCCCGCATTTGCGTATGCCGAGCCTCCTTCCTCATGACCTTTGTCCAGAG
>NW_011455032.1:0-515 GCF_000754665.1 Bison bison bison | reverse complement strand
CCCTGGGCCAACACAAGAGGCATCCCGAATTCCCCGTCGTAACTCGAGAATCCCGCCGCAACTCGAGAAAAACCACGTGGTTCCCCCGTCATCGCAAGATGAAGCCCTTTCCCGCTACAGCGTCTCAGGAGAAGTCCCACGTGAGGAATTGGAGGTCGAAACGGTACTTGGCACCCTTGTTGCGCCCCCACAAAGTTCCCCGGTATCCCGGTCTCCCTGGAGAGGAACACCGAGGTTTTCCGGCACCACTTCCTCTGAGCCCCTTCTACCCTCCTGATCTCCACAGGAGGGTCGACTCCCCTGCTTTCTGGAAGGGGTTCCCGACCTTCCGGTCGCACCTCAGGATGAGGCCGGTCTCACGACGACATTCCAGACGTGGCCTCGTGGGTGCTTCCACATTGCGAAGCACCCCGATTTCCCGGTCCCCTCTTGGTAAGAACCCGATGCCCGGACACCTCTCCGAACTCCACCCTGTGAATGAAGTCAACACGAAGGGGCAGTGACTCGCCCGTGCA
>NW_011455031.1:0-519 GCF_000754665.1 Bison bison bison | reverse complement strand
GAGACGCTGTAGCGGGAAAGGGCTTCATCTGCGATGACGGGGGAGCCACGTGGTTTTCTCGAGTTACGACGGGGAATTCAGGATGCCTCTGTGTTGGCCCAGGCAAGTCCAATCTTCCATTCGAGTTACGAAGGAAAGCTGGGGGATTGCTCTCGAGTGACTGCAGGGCCAATAGACCTCATCTAGGCTTGTGTCCAGAAGCCAGTGTTCCTCTCCAGGGGCGACAGGGATCTCGGGGTTGCATTCCAGACGCACCCGGGGAGACAGGCATTCATCTCGAGTGGAAGCAAAGAACCCCGCTCTGCTCTCGAATGGCGACGGGTATCTCTTGGAGCTCACTGGGTGGACTCAAGGGAGTCAACCTTCCTGAGGCGTTTGGAGAGAGGTCGCGAGATTGGTCTCTAGGCCATGCAGGAGACGAAGGCCCTCATCTCTCGATGACGGGGGAATCTCGGGGTTGTTCTCGAGCGGCGGCCCCAGTGTGCGGTTTCTCACGAGGTACGACGGCGAGGTCAGTGA
>NW_011455030.1:0-505 GCF_000754665.1 Bison bison bison | reverse complement strand
GTCATGTCATAGCAATGGGAACAGATCCCAAGGCGACCACAATGATGTACCTGTGGATTGAGTTCAGGCCATTAAATTGCCATCATGCGACCTATCTAATGTCATTATAGCCCAGTTCCAGAAAAGACAGAGAAATAGAAAAAAAAATAAGACTCAATTACCAGTGTACGTGTTGTCAGACTTTCAAAAGAAGCCCGAACGGAAGTGTCTGTAGTAGATGGAATGGTGTACACCACCCCACCACACACACAGACACACACACACACGGCCATCCCTTCCAAGGGTAAGTTTGTAAACTATAGGAGGAGGACAATTACTAAACTAAAGCTTTATTTGGATGTGAGCCCAGTTCACTCACTCTAGAATACTCTTCAGCCAAGTCTGTTTCCAGGGGCTTATGGAAGAAATTTTACAAATTCTAAATAGGAAGTTTTGAAAAGCTGAGACCCTTAAATCACACGTGATATGCAGCGAGTGACATAGGTTGCCTTGTATGTTACTTCGG
>NW_011455029.1:0-509 GCF_000754665.1 Bison bison bison | reverse complement strand
ACATCAGGTGGCGAAAGTATTGGAGTTTCAGCTTCAGCATCAGTCTTCCAGTGAATATTCAGGACCAATTTCCTTTAGGATGGACTGGTTGGATCTCCTTGCAGTCCCATGGACTCTCAAGAGTCTTCTCCAAAACCACAGTTCAAAAGCATCAATTCTTTAGTGCTCACCTTTCTTTATAGTCCAACTCTCACATCCATATATGACTACTGGAAAAACCATACCTTTGACTAGACAGATCGGTTTGTTTTTATGTCCCTACTTTTTAATATGCTGTCTAGGTTGGTCACAATTTTTCTTCCAAGGAGCAAATGTCTTTTAATTTCATGGCTGCAGTCACCATCTACAGTGATTTGGGAGCCCCAAAATAAAGTTTGTCACTGTTTCCACTGTTTCCCCCTCTACTTGCCATGAAATTATGGGACTGGATGCCATGATCTTAGTTTTCTGAATGTTGAGTTTTAAGCCAACTTTTTCACTCTACTCTTTCATTTTCATCAGGAGGCTCT
>NW_011455028.1:0-521 GCF_000754665.1 Bison bison bison | reverse complement strand
CTCCACATCCTCTGCCGCACTTGTTATTTTTCCTGGTTTTGATTATAGCCAAGCTAATGTGTGTGAAGTAGTATTTCAATGAAACTGATTTACATTTTGCTAAGGGCTTCCCTGGTGGCTCAGAAGGTAAAGTGTGTGCCTGCAATGCAGGAGACCTGTGTTCGATTCCTGGGCCAGGAAGATCCCCTGGAGAAGAAAATGACAATCCACCCCAGCACTCTTGCCTGGAAAATCCCATGGATGGAGGAGCCTGATAAGCGACAGTCCATGGGGTTGCAAAGACTCAGACATGACTGAGCGACTTAATTTCTTTCACTTTCAATCATGTTAAGCAGTATTTTTGGTGAAATGTCTATTCAAATTCTTTTCCTGGTTGTTAAATGTTTTTAATTGTTGTAAAAAAATCTAACTTAAATTTTTACCATTTTAACCATTTTTACATGCTAAGTATTTCACATACTTTCATCAGCCTTTTTGGAGACAGAAATGGCAACCCACTCCAGTATTCTTGCCTGGAGAAC
>NW_011455027.1:0-508 GCF_000754665.1 Bison bison bison | reverse complement strand
TCCCGAATTCCCCGTCGTAACTCGAGAATCCCGCCGCAGCTCGAGAAAAACCACGTGGTTCCCCCGTCATCGCAAGATGAAGCCCTTTCCCGCTACAGCGTCTCAGGAGAAGTCCCACGTTACGGAATTGGAGGTCGAAACGGTACTTGGCACCCTTGAGGCGCCACCACAAGTTCCCCGTCATCCCGGTCTCCCTGGAGAGGAACCCCAAGGTTTTCTGGCACCACTTCCTCTGAGCCCCTTCTACCCTCCTGATCTCGACAGGAGGGTCGACTCCCCTGCTTTGTCTGGAAGGGGTTCCCGACCTTCCGGTCGCACCTCAGGATGAGGCCGGTCTCACGACGACATTCCAGACGTGGCCTCGTGGGTGCTTCCACATTGCGAAGCACCCCGATTTCCCGGTCCCCTCTTGGTAAGAACCCGATGCCCGGACACCTCTCCGAACTCCACCCTGTGAATGAAGTCAACACGAAGGGGCAGTGACTCGCCCGTGCATCGTCCGGAAAAG
>NW_011455026.1:0-534 GCF_000754665.1 Bison bison bison | reverse complement strand
AAGAAGAAGATATAACAATTATAAATATATATGCACCCAACACGGGAGCACCGCAGTATGTAAGACAAATGCTAACAAGTATGAAAGGAGAAATTTAACAATAACACAATAATAGTGGGAGACTTTAATACCCCACTCACACCTATGGATAGATCAACTAAACAGAAAATTAACAAGGAAACACAAACTTTAAATGATACAATAGACCAGTTAGACCTAGTTGATATCTATAGGACATTTCATCCCAAAACAATGAATTTCACCTTTTTCTCAAGCGCACATGGAACCTTCTCCAGGATAGATCACATCCTGGGCCATAAAGCTAGCCTTGGGAAATTCAGAAAAATAGAAATCATTCCAAGCATCTTTTCTGACCACAATGCAGTAAGATTAGATCTCAATTACAGGAGAAAAACTATTAAAAATTCCAACATATGGAGGCTGAACAACACGCTGCTGAATACCCAACAAATCACAGAAGAAATCAAAAAAGAAATCAAAATTTGCATAGAAATGAACGAAAATGAAAACACA
>NW_011455025.1:0-510 GCF_000754665.1 Bison bison bison | reverse complement strand
TTCCAGACAAAGCAGAGGAATCGACCTTCCTGTCCAGATCAGGAGGGTAGAAGAGGCTCAGAGGAAGTGGTGCCGGAAAACTTCAGTGTTCCTCTCGAGGGAGACCGGGATGTCGGGGCACTTTGTGGGTCGCATCAAGGGTGACAAGTACCGTTTCGAACTCCAATTCCTAAAGTGGGACTTCTCCTGAGACGCTGTAGCGGCACAGGGCTACATCTTGCGATGACGGGGGAACCACGTGGTTTTTCTCGATGTGTAGCAGGATTCTCGAATTACGACGGGGAATTCAGGATGCCTCTTGTTTTGGCCCAGGGAAGTCCAATCTTCCATTCGAGTTGCGAAGGAAACCTGGGGATTTCTCTCGAGTGACTGCAGGGCCAATAGACCTCATCTAGGCTTCTGTCCAGAAGCCAGTGTTCCTCTCAGTGTTCCTTCTCAGTGTTGCATTCCAGACACACCCGGGGAGACAGGCATCCATCTTGAGTGGAAGTACAGAAACCCGCTCTGCTC
>NW_011455024.1:0-503 GCF_000754665.1 Bison bison bison | reverse complement strand
TAGATGAGGTCTGTTGGCCCTGCAGTCACTCGAGAGCAATCCCCAGCTTTCCTTCGCAACTCGAATGGAAGATTGGACTTCCCTGGGCCAACACAAGAGGCATCCTGAATTCCCCGTCGTAACTCGAGAATCCTGCCGCAACTCTAGAAAATCCACGTGGTTCTCCGGTCATCGCAAGATGGAGCCCTTTCCCGCTACAATGTCTCAGGAGAAGTCCCACGTTAGGTATTGGAGGTCGAAACGGTACTTGGCACCCTTGATGCGACCCACAAAGTTCCCCGACATCCCGGTCTCCCTTGAGAGGAACACCGAGGTTTTCCGGCACCACTTCCTCTGAGCCCCTTCTACCCTCCTGATCTGGACAGGAGGGTCGACTCACCTGCTTTGTCTGGAAGGGGTTCCCGACCTTCCGGTCACACCTCAGGATGAGGCCGGTCTCACGACGACATTCCAGACGTGGCCTCGTGGGTGGTTCCACATTCCGAAGGACCCCGATTTCCCGG
>NW_011455023.1:0-512 GCF_000754665.1 Bison bison bison | reverse complement strand
CTCCAAGAGATACCCGTCGCGACTCGAGAGCAGAGTGGGGTTCTTTGCTTCCACTCGAGATGGATGCCTGTCTCCCCGGGTGCGTCTGGAATGCAAACCCGAGATCGCTTTCGCCCCTGGAGAGGAACACTGGCTTCTGGACACAAGCCTAGATGAGGTCTATTGGCCCTGCAGTCACTCGAGAGCAATCCCCAGCTTTCCTTCGCAACTCGAATGGAAGATTGGACTTCCCTGTGCCAACACAAGAGGCATCCTTAATTCCCCGTCGTAACTCGATAATCCTGCCCCAACTCGAGAAAATCCACATGGTTCCCCCGTCATCGCAAGATGAAGCCCTTTCCCGCTAAAGTGTCTCAGGAGAAGTCCCACGTTAGGTATTGGAGGTCGAAACGGTACTTGGCACTCTTGATGCGACCCACAAAGTGCCCCGACATCCCGGTCTCCCTCGAGAGGAACACCGAGGTTTTCTGGCACCACTTCCTCTGAGCCTCTTCTACCCTCCTGATCTGGAC
>NW_011455022.1:0-556 GCF_000754665.1 Bison bison bison | reverse complement strand
ATTGGCCCTGCAGTCACTCGAGAGCCAATCCCCAGCTTTCCTTCCCAACTCGAATGGAAGATTGGACTTCCCTGGGCCAACACAAGAGGCATCCCGAATTCCCCGTCGTAACTCGAGAATCCCGCCGCAACCCGAGAAAACCCACGTGGTTCTCCCGTCATCGCAAGATGAAGCCCTTTCCCGCTACAGCGTCTCAGGAGAAGTCCCACGTTAGGAATTCGGAGGTCGAAACGGTACTTGGCACCCTTGATGACCCCCACAAAGTTCCCCGGCATCCCGGTCTCCCTGGAGAGGAACACCGAGGTTTTCCGGCACCACTTCCTCTGAGCCCCTTCTACCCTCCTGATCTCCACAGGAGGGTCGACTCCCCTGCTTTGTCTGGAAGGGGTTCCCGACCTTCCGGTCGCACCTCAGGATGAGGCCGGTCTCACGACGACATTCCAGACGTGGCCTCGTGGGTGCTTCCACATTGCGAAGCACCCCGATTTCCCGGTCCCCTCTTGGTAAGAACCCGATGCCCGGACACCTCTCCGAACTCCACCCTGTGAATGAAGTC
>NW_011455021.1:0-539 GCF_000754665.1 Bison bison bison | reverse complement strand
TGCACGGGCGAGTCACTGCCCCTTCGTCTTGATTCGTTCATAGGGTGGAGTTCGAAGAGGTGTCCGGGCATCGGGTTCTTATCAAGAGGGGACCGGGAAATCGGGGTCCTTCGGAATGTGGAAGCACCCACGAGGCCACGTCTGGAATGTCGTCGTGAGACCGGCCTCATCCTGAGGTGCGACCGGAAGGTCGGGAACCCCTTCCAGACAAAGCAGGGGAGTCGACCCTCCTGTCCAGATCAGGAGGGTAGAAGGGGCTCAGAGGAAGTGGTGCTGGGAAACCTCGGTGTTCCTCTCGAGGGATACCGGGATGTCGGGGAACTTTGTGAGTCGCATCAAGGGTGCCAAGTACCGTTTCGACCTCCAATTCCTAACGTGGGACTTCTCCTGAGACACTGTAGCGGGAAAGGGCTTCATCTTGCGATGACGGGGGAACCACGTGGATTTTCTCGAGTTGCGGCAGGATTCTCGAGTTACGACGGGGAATTCAGGATGCCTCTTGTGTTGGCCCAGGGAAGTCCAATCTTCCATTCGAGTTG
>NW_011455020.1:0-547 GCF_000754665.1 Bison bison bison | reverse complement strand
ACGACGACATTCCAGACGTGGCCTCGTGGTGCTTCCACATTGCGAACGCACCCCGATTTCCCGGTCCCCTCTTGGTAAGAACCCGATGCCCGGACACCTCTCCGAACTCCACCCTGTGAATGAAGTCAACACGAAGGGCAGTGACTCGCCCGTGCATCATACGGAAAAGACCCCCAGGTTCCAAATACCGCTCGACAAGTGGCCTCTCTCCCCGGGGACACCTCGAGAGGCAAGCGGAGTTCCATGCCTCAACCCAAGACGAGGCCTGACTCTCCTGTCCCCAGTCTGCAGGGACCCTGCGATCGGAGTCTGAAATCAGAGGAACCCTGAGGTTCCTGCCTCAACTGGAGATGAGGCCCTCTTCCAATGCACCAAACCCCGTGGAGTCCCGAGAGGCCCCCCTCCCGCCTCCAGTTCCCCTGACTTCTCAGAGCCACCATGGGAAGCCCCATGAGGTCACTTGCACAAGTCGAGGGAAGCCAGGGTTTCCTGCCTCAACCCGAGAAAGACCTCGAGAGACCTTCTTCAACACGTCTCGAGGCCAGGT
>NW_011455019.1:0-515 GCF_000754665.1 Bison bison bison | reverse complement strand
GTGGAACCACCCACGAGGCCACGTCTGGAATGTCTTCGTGAGACCGGCCTCATCCTGAGGTGCGACCGGAAGGTCGGGAACCCCTTCCAGACAAAGCATGGGAGTCGACCCTCCTGTCCAGATCAGGAGGGGAGAAAGGGCTCAGAGGATGGGGTGCCGGAAAACCTCAGGGTTCCTCTCGAGGGAGACCGGATTTCGGGGAACTTTGTGGGACGCATCAAGGGTGCCAAGTGCCCTTTCGACCGCCAATTCCTAACGTGGGACTTCTCCTGAGACGCTGTAGCGGGAAAGGGCTTCATCTTGCGATGACGGGGGAGCCACGTGGATTTTCTCGAGTTACGGTGGGATTCTCGAGTTACAACGGGGAATTCACGATGCCTCTTGTGTTGGCCCAGGCAAGTCCAATCTTCCATTCGAGTTGCGAAGGAAAGCTGGGGATTGCTCTCGAGTGACTGCAGGGCCAATAGACCTCATCTAGGCTGGTGTCCAGAAGCCAATGTTCCTCTCCAGGGGCG
>NW_011455018.1:0-550 GCF_000754665.1 Bison bison bison | reverse complement strand
GGCCCTGCAGTCACTCGAGAGCAATCCCCAGCTTTCCTTCGCAACTCGAGTGGAACATTGGACTTGCCTGGGCCAACACAAGAGGCATCCTGAATTCCCCGCCGTAACTCGAGAATCCCACCGTAACTCGAGGAAAACCACGTGGCTCCCCCGTCATCGCAAGATGAAGCCCTTTCCCGCTACAGCGTCTCAGGAGAAGTCCCACGTTAGGAATTGGAGGTCGAAAGGGCACTTGGCACCCTTGATGCGACCCACAAAGTTCCCCGAAATCCCGGTCTCCCTCGAGAGGAACACTGAGGTTTTCCGGCACCCCCTCCTCTGAGCCCTTTCTCCCCTCCTGATCTGGACAGGAGGGTCGACTCCCCTGCTTTGTCTGGAAGGGGTTCCCGACCTTCCGGTCGCACCTCAGGATGAGGCCGGTCTCACGAAGACATTCCAGACGTGGCCTCGTGGGTGGCTCCACATTCCGTAGGACCCCGATTTCCCGGTCCCCTCTTGAGAAGAACCCGATGCCCGGACACCTCTCCGAACTCCACCCTGTGAATGAAGT
>NW_011455017.1:0-538 GCF_000754665.1 Bison bison bison | reverse complement strand
ACGACTGAGTGAATCTCTATTTGATTACTAATGTTTTATTCATTTTGAAGTTGATTTATTAAATTATGTAAACATCAAGGTATGTTCATTCCCATTAGTTTTTTGTTGTAGTGGTTGTTTGTTTGTTGCTTTTTGGCCACACTATGTGGCATGTGGGATCTTAATTCCTGACCATGGATTGAACCTGTGACCCCCCTGCACTGGAAGCTCAGAATCTTAACCACTGGACCATTAAAGAAATCCCATCATTAGTTATTATAATAAAATTCCAGACAGAACAAAGCCTTGAAAGAAATACAAGCACTACAGGACAGCCAGGTGCCACCTTAAACTTCAGAGATTTTCCCATGTTGAGTAAAGACGTGAAAAAAATAATTGTTTGAAATCTTAACAGCTGGCCCCATGATTCCTTTTTGGGAAGAGGAAGGAGGGAGCTGTCTCCTTGGGGAAAGCCACTGAGGAGCTAATGCTACAGGCACCTGGACTCCAGGGGAGGGAAAACCTGCCAGGCTGGAGATTAGAGGAAGAGTTTCTTGTT
>NW_011455016.1:0-509 GCF_000754665.1 Bison bison bison | reverse complement strand
TGCTAAGTCCCTTCAGCTGTGTCCAATTCTTTATGACCCTTTAGACTGTAGCCTTCCAGGCTCCTCTGTCCATGGGATTCTCCAGGCAAGAATATTGGAGTAGGTTGCAATGTCCTCCTCCAGGGGATCTTCCCAACCCAGGGATCGAACCTGCATCTCTTGGGTCTCACCCTGCATTGACATGAAGATTCGTTACCACTGGGAAGCCCTATATATATCCATATATATTTTTTTCTTTTTTAATACATATTGGAGAAGGAAATGACAACCCACTCCAATACTCCTGCCTGGAAAATCCTACGGATGGAAGAGCCTGGTAGGCTACAGTCCATGGGGTCCCAAAGAGTTGGACACGACTAAGCGACTTCACTCTCACTTTTCCCCATTATGTTACCATAGGGTATTGAATATAGTTTTCTGTGTTATATAACAAGACCTTATTGTCTATAAATTCTCTCTATATAAAAGCTTGCATTCGCTAACATCAGTCTCCCACTCCGTCCCTCCCC
>NW_011455015.1:0-544 GCF_000754665.1 Bison bison bison | reverse complement strand
GGTCCAATGAGTTGGAGGACGACGTGGACTGTTTCGGGGTAGATGAGTTTCGAAGGCTGTGAAGGGACTTCCCTGCCTGGTGGTCCAGTGGTGAGAATCCACCTGCCGATGAGGCAGGGGACAGGGTGTTTTCGATCGATCCCTGATCCGGGAAGATGCCGCCGGGCTCCGGGCAGGTTCGATATGAACCTACAGAATGGACGGACAGTGCCAGGCGTGAAGGCGAGGGCAGGCAGACGGGGGACTCTGGACGAGGATGACGGACACGGACGGACACGGACGCCTCCGTTGTAGGTGGGCTGTGGCCGGCCGGCACGCTCCTCTGGGGCAGGATGGTCCTAGGACCGTTGGGGAGCGTGCCCGTGCGCGCCCGTGGAGAGGAGCAGGGGACCGAAGGGAACTCTCTGTCCTCTCTGCTCCACGGGGCCCGCGGCACCCTAATCGGCTCCAAGAGAGGATGCCTCCGATGGAGAGACAAACCCACACGTGAGGGACCCTCCCTTCTGGTTCACTTGGACTCGGAAAGCGTGACGGTCAGGTTCAC
>NW_011455014.1:0-512 GCF_000754665.1 Bison bison bison | reverse complement strand
TCCGCACCCCTCAGCCCAGCCCCCAGGCCCCGCGCGCACGCATGCACGCACGCCCTCCCGGTCAATGGGGGTCCTGGAAGCCCCCTCGGGCCCCCGGGCCCGGCCAGGCCCTTGCTGGTCTGGTGTTGGCGGTGTTCGGGGGGCGGCCGGCGTCAGCAGGCTGGAGTCCGGTCGCGGGTCGTGCGGCTCAAGTACAGCACGCCCCGCGACGAGAGGTGCGGCCCGTTGGCCCGACCTGCAGGGCAGAGCGAAAGGGAGGCGAAGCGCAAGGCTCTTAGGGCGCCCCGAGCCAACCGCCACCGTCTCAGGCCGTATCAGCCTGAAGGCGCCCGATCTCGTCTGATCTCGGAAGCTAAGCAGGGTTGGGCCTGGTTAGGATCTTGGATGGGAGACCACCTGGGAATCCCGGGTGCTCGAGGCTTTTTGCCTACCAGAAGAGGTCCTTTAGCCCCCGCCGCGCGTCCCGATTCTTGGATCCCCCCCGCAGCCCCAGCCCCTCCCGGGCCGCGGGG
>NW_011455013.1:0-539 GCF_000754665.1 Bison bison bison | reverse complement strand
AGAGTCTGCCTACTTTCTGCTTGTGCTTTCCCTAAATCTCTGACTTTACGGGGGGCTCTCCCCCACTACCTCTCTCTGAAAAAGAGTTAGCTTAGAGTTCCTGTTAATAATTCCTGGGTGTGACAGTGTTTAACCTACAAACTCCTTTGGAAATCCTCTAGCCTGCCTGAATAGGTTTTTCCGGCCACATGTGATTGTTCAGAGCCTCCCAACTGTGAGAGGCAGGAGATGTTCTAAACTGTCTAAACACAGATTCTTTTGAGTAGTTAAAAGATTGATTAGAAATTGTATTGGTGAATGGTTTTTCACTTGTTGGGCCATTGTTTGCTGCTCAGTTTCCATATCCCTTACCTGCTGTGTCCCTGGCAGTGTATTGATTAATATAATTGGTGTAAGTAGTAGCTTTAATGTTTGTAACCTGGGACCCTTGAGTTAATTCTTTTTCTTGTTACAGGCCACCACACCTTTGCTCTGTAGGAATGCAACTTTATCTAATGCTTTTTGGAGGGTGGCTCCTGACCAACCACCTTTAGAGAAAA
>NW_011455012.1:0-540 GCF_000754665.1 Bison bison bison | reverse complement strand
GGACTATATAGTCCGTGGGGTCACAAGGAGTTGGACACGACTGAGTAGACTTTAAAAAAAAGAGAGAATCAAGGGTGACCAAGTACTTACTCTGCCCAAAACTAGCTCACATGCCCCAGAAGACCATTCTCTTTAAAAACTTACCCTTGGTGAGATTTTCAAAGAGAACTTGCTTTTAACTGATTTTGTTTTGGAGATAACGATCAAGTTTTGTTTCTTTTTAATAATTGTGCAAAGTATAGGTTCATGGATGTTGCTAGTATTTTCCACTGGTTTGGAATAGAAATGTGCCTCTGTGTGTTTAATTCTTTCACCTCCGTTTTAGTTAGCTCGTGTTCTGGAGAATACTGCAAGGGGAATAGCACTGGGAAGAAGACTGGGTTATTATTTGAGGTCTATTATCTAGAGTCACAAAGGCCTGTGCCCATCACTGAATGTTTCTCAGCCTCAGCCTGCCTGACCTGCAAAACAGAGCTAGTGCTATCACCCTCCCATCACAGACCTTGTCATCGTCACCGGAACTAGTAGCAAGCTATAGCC
>NW_011455011.1:0-529 GCF_000754665.1 Bison bison bison | reverse complement strand
GAGAGGAACATTGGCTTTTGGACACAAGCCTAGATGAGATCTATTGGCCCTGCAATCACTCGAGTGCAATCCCCAGCTTCCTTCGACACTGAAATGGAAGATTGGACTTGCCTGGGCCAATACAAGAGGCATCCTGAATTCCCCGTCGTAACTCGAGAATCCCACCGCAACTCGACAAAAACCACGTGGTTCTCCCGTCATCGCAAGATGAAGCCTTTTCCCGCTACAGCGTCTCAGGAGACGTCCCACGTTAGGAATTGGAGGTTGAAACCGTACTTGGCACCCTTGATGCGACAGACAAAGTTCCCCGATATCTCAGTCTCCCTCGAGAGGAACACCGAGGTTTTCCGGCACCACTTCCACTGAGCCCCTTCTACCCTCCTGATCTGGACAGGAGGGTCGACTCCCCTGCTTTGTCTGGTAGGAATTCCCGACCTTCTGGTCGCACCTCAGGATGAGGCCGGTCTCACGAAGACATTCCAGACGTGGCCTCGTGGGTGGTTCCACATTCCGTAGGACCCCGATTTCC
>NW_011455010.1:0-533 GCF_000754665.1 Bison bison bison | reverse complement strand
GGAGAGTCAGGCCTCGTCTTGGGTTGAGGCATGGAACTCCGCTTGCCTCTCGAGATGTTCCCGGGGAGAGAGGCCGCTTGTCGAGCTGTATTTGGAACCGGGTTTTTTCCGAACGATGCACGGAAAAACTGTCCCTTCGTGTTGACTTCATTCACAGGGTGGAGTTCGGAGAGGTGTCCGGGCATCGGGTTCTTATCAAGAGGGGACCGGGAAATCGGGGTCCTACGGAATGTGGAACCACCCACGAGGCCACGTCTGGAATGTCTTCGTGAGACCGGCCTCATCCTGAGGTGCGACCGGAAGGTCGGGAACCCCTTCCAGACAAAGCAGGGGAGTCGACCCTCCTGTCCAGATCAGGA
The DNA here is from genome assembly GCF_000754665.1 of Bison bison bison. NCBI lineage: Eukaryota > Metazoa > Chordata > Mammalia > Artiodactyla > Bovidae > Bison > Bison bison. The sequence goes on along the minus strand of NW_011455010.1, from coordinate 174 downwards.
GGGGAGAAAGGGTTCAGAGGAGGGGGTGCCGGAAAACCTCAGTGTTCCTCTCGAGGGAGACCGGGATTTCGGGGAACTTTATGGGTCGTATGAAGGGTGCCAAGTGCCCTTTCGACCTCCAATTCCTAACGTGGGACTTCTCCTGAGGCGCTGTAGCGGGAAAGGGCTTCATCT
>NW_011455009.1:0-522 GCF_000754665.1 Bison bison bison | reverse complement strand
AGTTCTATTCCTAGTTTTTAAGGAATCTCCACACTTTCTCCATAGTGGCTGTACTGTTGCACTCCCACCACAGTGTAAGAGAGTTCCCTTTTCTCTACACCCTCTCCAGCATTTATTGCTTGTAGACTTATGGATCTCAGCCCTTCTGACTGGTGTGAAATGATACCTCATAGTGGGTTTGATTTGCATTTCTCTGATAATGAGTGATGTTGAGCATCTTTTCATGTGTTTGTTAGCCATCTGTATGTCTTCTTTGGAGAAATGTCTATTTAGTTCTTTGGCCCTTTTTTTGATTGGGTCATTTATTTTTCTGGAGTTGAGCTGTAGGAGTTGCTTGTATATTTTTGAGATTAGTTGTTTGTCCATTGCTTCATTTGTTATTATTTTCTCCTATTCTGAAGGCTGCCTTTTCACCTTGCTAATAGTTTCCTTTGTTGTGCAGAAGCTTTTAAGTTTAATTAGGTCACATTTGTTTATTTTTGCTTTTATTTCCAATATTCTGGGAGATGGGTCATAGAGGAT
>NW_011455008.1:0-516 GCF_000754665.1 Bison bison bison | reverse complement strand
TCACTGTTTTACTAAAATATACCAAAGAGTGATCTAGGGGAGCTTATTAACTATGCAGATTCCTGGGTCTGCTCCCCAGATCTGAAAACAGTATATTGGGGTTGAGCTGCCTACCAAGGGTTGAGCTGAGCTGCCAGGTAGTTGATTAGGACAAGGCAAAATGAAAGTAACAGTCAATCCTAGAATCACTCACTGGGTAGTATAAGCAAATCTAAATAGGACCAAGTTCCCACAGACACCTCTCCTGGTCCATACTTCTCCATGGAAGGGCACTGACAGAGAGACAAGTGGATTAGTACAGACATGGGGCTCTTGCAGTTTTATGGACCCAGAGACCTGGGGACAGGAGGAAAAGCTTAAGAGTGGAAGAGTCCTGAGTATTGAATCAGAGTGGAGAAAAGAGTCTTGAAGGAGCCCCTTTTTCCCTGATAAGGAGGTCCTGGCATAGGCACCTGAGGAATTCCTCTGCTGAAGACCCTCCAAATGGAGGCATCCAGGCTGAGAATACAGCTTAGT
>NW_011455007.1:0-513 GCF_000754665.1 Bison bison bison | reverse complement strand
GATCACGGCAGAAAACGCTTTTGACCATATGAAAACTGTCTTTCCGGCCAGCAGCCCTTGGCCAGGGCTGGTGTGATTTTTGCTCACCTGATCTGGCACTGCGTGAAGCGGGGTTACAGGTTAGCCTCCAGGCCAGCTCTTCCCCCAGTTACCATCCCAGTTCATAAGTGTGGGCTGAGAACATGGGGTCTTGTGACTGCCTGTCCATCCTGTCCTCTCATAGATTCCCATGCAGTACCCTTGACTCTCCAGTTCTCTTGTGTGCTTCTCATACCCTACAAGGTGGCCCCAAATTATCCTGGAGGAAGACAGTGAGACCCAGGTGGATTAAAACAACCTCGGGTGGCACCAGTGCAAAGGAGACCTGCTCAGGCTGGCGGCTCAGGTGGAGGGCTCTTGGGGCTCTCCAGGTACCCAGAAAGGGACCGGCTGGTCTGAACTGAACTTGCGGGTGGATGGTTCATGCGGGGCATCCAGCGATGAACCTCTGTTTACTAGTTTGCTGGAAAGGCA
>NW_011455006.1:0-516 GCF_000754665.1 Bison bison bison | reverse complement strand
CTAGAAGTACCATATGATTCAGCAGTCCCACTCCCAGGCATATATCCACCAAAAGTATAACTGAACAAGATACATGCACCGTCTGTGCACATATATCTGTGTGTGCGTGCGGGTGCGCGTGAGCTCGGGCGTTCGCCGGCGAGGGATGGGGGTGGGGTGGGGTGGGGCTGGGGCTGGGGCTGGGGCTGGTGCAGCCCCCCGGGATTGCCTGAGGCACGCCATGGGAGCCCCAGACGGAGACCCGCGGGACGGTCGTCTGGTTTCCTGGAAGCCAAATGCGGAGGGGCTCGCGGGCCGCGCGGAGGCAACCCAGGTCTGCAGCGGGAGTCAGTGCCCTGGCCACCCACCCCCAGGAGGGGCTGGGGCTGCGGGAGCCCAAGAGTTGGGACGTGGGGCGGGGGCTAAAGGAGAGGGAAGGCAAAGAGCCTACAGCACCCGGTATGCCCAGGCGGTCTCCCACCCAAGTACTAACCAGGCCCGACCCTGCTTAGCTTCCGAGATCAGATGAGATAGGGC
>NW_011455005.1:0-560 GCF_000754665.1 Bison bison bison | reverse complement strand
CTTTTCCGGACGATGCACGGGCGAGTCACTGCCCTTCGTGTTGACTTCATTCACAGGGTGGAGTTCGGAGAGGTGTCCGGGCATCGGGTTCTTACCAAGAGGGACCGGGAAATGGGGGTGCTTCGCAATGTGGAAGCACCCACGAGGCCACGTCTGGAATGTCGTCGTGAGACCGGCCTCATCCTGAGGTGCGACCGGAAGGTCGGGAACCCCTTCCAGACAAAGAAGGGGAGTCGACCCTCCTGTGGAGATCAGGAGGGTAGAAGGGGCTCAGAGGAAGTGGTGCCGGAAAACCTCGGTGTACCTCTCCAGGGAGACCGGGATCACGGGGAACTTTGTGGGGGCGCATCAAGGGTGCCAAGTACCGTTTCGACCTCCAATTCCTAACGTGGGACTTCTCCTGAGACGCTGTAGCGGGAAAGGGCTTCATCTTGCGATGACGGGGGAAGCACGTGGTTTTTCTCGAGTTGCGGCGGGATTCTCGAGTTACGACGGGGAATTCGGGATGCCTCTTGTGTTGGCCCAGGGAAGTCCAATCTTCCATTCGAGTTGCGAAGGAA
>NW_011455004.1:0-585 GCF_000754665.1 Bison bison bison | reverse complement strand
CCGCACGGAGGGAATCAGGGTCCCGGTGCCCCTGGCTTGGGGAGGCGGCTCCACAGCCAGAGTGTTGCTCCGTTTGTGCCCAGAAAGCGCCTGCCAGACCGGGCCTTCCCTGGAGCTGTCCTCCCGCCTAGAGGCAGGTGGATGTGCTGTGCGGGCTTCCCCTGTGCGTTTGGGCTCCCTAGCACAGCCGCAGCGCAGGGGAACCAGCCCATGATCAATGAGCTCCGGGCAGTACTTTGGTCCCAGGTTTGGAGCCCAATGCCCGGAACGCGGGAGAGAAGAGGCTGGCTGCCGGCGGGTGCTTGCAAGCCTGTTACTGGGAAGGACCGAGTGAGCTTCCCCACCGGCAGAGCTCCAGCTCTGCGCCCAGGCGCGATAGCACAGAGCCCCGGCCGAGAGGCTGCTCTGGCCTGGGCGAGCCACCCCAAGCCCTGCCCCGCTTCTAGCGTTCGCGCCCGGGAAGGAGCAGGCTGCGGGAGTGTGGGAGACGTGACTGGTGCCTGACTGGTGCCTCAGCTCAGCTCTCGCCTTCCCTTCGGACCTAGGAGCCAGGCGTACCTGCAGAGGGCTTAGGGGCTGGGGGTG
>NW_011455003.1:0-537 GCF_000754665.1 Bison bison bison | reverse complement strand
GGGCCTTCGTCTCCTGCATGGCCTAGAGACCAATCTCGCGACCTCTCTCCAACGCCTCAGGAGGCTTGACTCCCTTTAGTCCACCCAGTGAACCCCAAGAGATACCCGTCGCGACTCGAGAGCAGAGCGGGGTTCTTTGCTTCCACTCGAGATGAATGCCTGTCTCCCCGGGTGCGTCTGGAATGCAACCCCGAGATCCCTGTCGCCCCTGGAGAGGAACATTGGCTTCTGGACACAAGCCTAGATTAGGTCTCTTGGCCCTGCAGTCACTCGAGAGCAATCCCCAGCTTTCCTTCGCAACTCGAGTGGAAGATTGGACTTGCCTTGGCCAACACAAGAGGCATCCCGAATTCCCCGTCGTAACTCGAGAATCCCGCCGCAACTCGAGAAAAACCACGTGGTTCCCCCGTCATCGCAAGATGAAGCCCTTTCCCGCTACAGCGTCTCAGGAGAAGTCCCACGTTAGGAATTGGAGGTCGAAAGGGCACTTGGCACCCTTGATGCGACCCACAAAGTTCCCCGAAATCCCGGTCTCCC
>NW_011455002.1:0-553 GCF_000754665.1 Bison bison bison | reverse complement strand
GAAGTGACTTAGCATAGCATAGCATATTTCAACTTAATTGACTTGCATAATCCTATGCAATCTATTGGATTTGAAAACATTGTGACATCCACAGACTTCAGATTGCAAAGGAGTCTACTATGTCTACAAAACAAAACAAAAAACAACTGTTAACCACCTCTGATTTTTAATCTAACAAGTAGAAAAAGGGTAAGAAGGCAAGATATTCTGCACATTAAAATTATACTTTGTGTAAGTTTTTGGTTTTGTTTAGTTTTGCTTACTTTTTAATCCCAAGAAAACAATCATTCTAGCTGAAGCCCATCAAATAAATACTGCTTTAAGCATTAACAAACACCTTCCTCTTCCACCCCTCATTGGTTCTATGAAATACTCTTTGGTTTAAAAGTTTACAGTAATAATGGGAAAAGTATGAATTTTTTGCCTTACTCATTTTAAAAATAACTTCAAGGTATACTAGATTATGATAGCAGATTGTTTATAACCCTGACAGTATAGTGCTTTCTATGCCAGATGAATGTAAACAGCTTCCTGTAATCCTGGTTGATTGATA
>NW_011455001.1:0-521 GCF_000754665.1 Bison bison bison | reverse complement strand
GCCTTGTCTTGAGACCATTGAAATAAGAACTCAGAACTTGAGCACTATTACCAAAAAATCACAAGGCTCACACTGACACAGACATCAATCCAGACAGACAAGACAAGACATCTTCCAGTTTTCCGCCTGAGATGGAAAAGATTTCTTTGAGCCGGTTTTTTTCTGGGGGAGTGGGGGGTGGGGCTGGCGGCCAGGCAGGCTTTGGCAAGGAGCTCCTGGTTTGGAATTGCATATGAAAAGAACCAGCTTTCCGGGTTCCAAGGAATCAAGTTTCCTTGGAAACCAACTTTGTCCGGTTCTAGAGAATATCATGGCCCTCCTAGGTCAGGTCATCTTTCCTTTCCGTAGTCCTCGCTGGATCCCTGAATTCTAGACAGCTTGGATTGCCTCTGTGGGCTGGATGGATTGTCCACCCGTTTCACCGGGCGGCGGGAGCGAGGTCCCAGAGGCTCTCCTGGAACCGGGCGTGGGGGCGGGGCTCACCGGGAGCCCGTGGTGAAGGTGGGCAGCGCACCGGGAGC
>NW_011455000.1:0-519 GCF_000754665.1 Bison bison bison | reverse complement strand
TGCCGGGGAACTTTGTGGGGCACATCAAGCGTGCCAAGGACCGTTTCGACCTCCAATTCCTAACGTGGGACTTCTCCTGAGACGCTGTAGCGGGAAAGGGCTTCATCTTGCGATGACGGGGGAACCACGTGGCTTTTCTCGAGTTGCGGCAGGATTCTCGAGTTACGACGTGGAATTCAGGATGCCTCTTGTGTTGGCCCAGGGAAGTCCAATCTTCCATTCGAGTTGCGAAGGAAAGCTGGGGATTGCTCTCGAGTCGACTGCAGGGCCAATAGACCTCATCGTAGGCTTGTGTCCAGAAGCCAATGGTTCCTCTCCAGGGGCGACCGGGATCTCGGGGTTGCATTCCAGATGCACCCGGGGAGACAGGCATTCATCTCGAGTGGAAGCAAAGAACCCGCTCTGCTCTCGAGTCGCGACGGGTATCTCTTGGAGCTCACTGGGTGGACTAAAGGGGGTCAAGCCTCCTGAGGCGTTTGGAGAGAGGTCGCGAGGTTGGCCTCTAGGCCATGCAGGAGA
>NW_011454999.1:0-509 GCF_000754665.1 Bison bison bison | reverse complement strand
GGAGAAAAGAGACTGAGTAGCTTGGTTTACTCGGGAGACCAATAAAACTTCAAGACAGGAAGATTGCACCACTTAAGTAGGCCGCAGGTGCACTCTCGAATAGCGGAAGGTGCCTCACCCTAGACACCTTCTATAGTGGGTCTTAGCAGCCCAGGCATAATTAGTAAGCCTGATGGGTTCCAAGATCCAGACGAAGACTCAGCTGGAAGTTAAAGGGAAGAATGACAAGAACTTGATGAATTAGAGCTATAAGTTAACATTTTGACAGACAGAGCGAGATGGTGGTGGGGGACAGACCCCAATAAAATCAGAGGTAATAGCACAAAGCAATAAAGTAGGCAGACTCTGGTTTTTTGGGGGGTAGATGCTCGAGAATATCCGGGTGGACTCCTGAGGCTAGATCCCTCATTTGCGTATGCCGAGCATCCTTCCTCATTACCTTTGTTCAGAGTGGAATGCCTCACCGGCTCCGGGCATATGATCAGTGCATGCTCAGTCACGATATCAGT
>NW_011454998.1:0-538 GCF_000754665.1 Bison bison bison | reverse complement strand
GAGACCCGACTTCCTTGGCGCCCCACGAGAGGCTCATTGACCTCACCGTCGTACCTCGTGAGAAAGCGCACACTGGGGCCGCCGCTCGAGAACAACCCCGAGACTCCCCCGTCATCGCGAGATGAGGGACTTCGTCTACTGCATGGCCTAGAGACCAATCTCGCGACCTCTCTCCAAATGCCTCAGGAGGCTTGACTCCCTTTAGTCCACCCAGTGAGCTCCAAGAGATACACGTTGCGACTCGAGAGCAGAGCGGAGTTCTTTCTTTCACTCGAGATGAATGCCTGTCTCCCCGGGTGTGTCTGGAATGCAACCCCGAGAAACCTGTCGCCCCTGGAGAGGAACACTGGCTTCTGGACAGAAGCCTAGGTAAGGTATCTTGGCCCTGCAGTCACTCTAGAGCAATCCCCAGCTTTCCTTCGCAACTCGAATGGAAGAATGGACTTCCCTGGGCCAACACAAGAGGTAACCTGAATTCCCCGTGGTAACTCGAGAATCCCACCGCAACTCGAGAAAAACCACGTGGTTCCCCCGTCAT
>NW_011454997.1:0-533 GCF_000754665.1 Bison bison bison | reverse complement strand
TCCTCTTGACACTTGCCTGGAACCCATGAAAAGCTGAGCTGGTGACTGTGTGTGTGAGTGCGTGCATGTACGCGTGTACATGAGAGACGGCGCGTGTGCGTGTGCGTGTGCGTGTGCGTGTGCATGGACGTGAGAGAAAAAGAAAGGAAAAAAAAATAAATAATAATAAATCCAGAAGGAAGGAAGGAAGGAGGGAAGGAGGAGGGAGGGACGAAATAGGTTAGTTCGTAGGGGCCTCCGTGTCATGGCAAGAGTTTCTGAGCACAGATCCTCCGTTCAGGGAAACAGTGATCGTATCTCCTCTCAGGAGGCCGTGATGTCGATGGACGGGTGCGGGAAAGCAGGCCTGGGGTGCAAGCCATCAGGTTTTTGTGTTTTGTGTTTTGTTTTTTTTTTTCCCTTCAGAGGCACTTGTAGGGAAACCAAGGAAACACACAGGTTCATCCCTGGAGCGGATTCGAGAAACCAGTCGGCAGAGGGAGAGGCAGTCTAGGAGGTTGATTTTTAGACGTCAGGGTCGGGCCCTGGAGCGG
>NW_011454996.1:0-507 GCF_000754665.1 Bison bison bison | reverse complement strand
CCGAAGTTTTCCGGCACCACTTCCTCTGAGCCCCTTCTACCCTCCAGATCTGGACAGGAGGGTCGACTCACCTGCTTTGTCTGGAAGGGTTCCCGACCTTCCGGTCGCACCTCAGGATGAGGCCGGTCTCACGACGACATTCCAGACGTGGCCTCGTGGGTGGTTCCACATTCCGAAGGACCCCGATTTCCCGGTCCCCTCTTGATAAGAACCCGATGCACGGACACCTCTTTGAACTCCACCCTGTGAATGAAGTCAACACGAAGGGGCAGTGACTCGCCCGTGCATCGTCGGGAAAAGACCCCCAGGTTCCAAATACCGCTCGACAAGTGGCCTGTCTCCCCGGGAACACCTCGAGAGGCAAGCGGAATTCCATGCCTCAACCGAAGACGAGGCCTGACTCTCCTGTCCCAAGTCTGCAGGGACCTTGCGATCGGAGTCTGAAGTCACAGGAACCCTGAGGTTCCTGCCTCAACTGGAGATGAGGCCCTCTTCCAATGCACCAAA
>NW_011454995.1:0-534 GCF_000754665.1 Bison bison bison | reverse complement strand
ACTTGGGCAGGTGACCTCAGGGGGCTTCTCCTGGTGGCTCTGAGAAGTCAGGGAAACTGGAGTTGGGAGGGGCCTCTCGGGACTCCACTGGGTTTGGTGCATTGGAAGAGGGCCTCATCTCCAGTTGAGGAAGGAACCTCAGGGTTCCCCTGATTTCAGACTCCGATCGCAGGGTCCCTGCCGACTTGGGACAGGAGAGACAGGCCTCGTCTTGGGTTGAGGCATGGAACTCCGCTTGCCTCTCGAGGTGTCCCCGGGGAGAGAGGCCACTTGTCGAGCTGTATTTGGAACCTGGGGGTTTCTTCTGGACGATGCACGAGCGAGTCACTGCCCCTCCGTGTTGACTTCATTCACAGGGTGGAGTTCGAAGAGGTGTGCGGGCATCGGGTTCTTATCAAGAGGGGACAGGGAAATCGGGGTCCTTCGGAATGTGGAACCACCCACGAGGCCACGTCTGGAATGTCGTCGTGAGACCGGCCTCATCCTGAGGTGTGACCGGAAGGTCGGAAACCCCTTCCAGACAAAGCAGGGGAG
>NW_011454994.1:0-521 GCF_000754665.1 Bison bison bison | reverse complement strand
CAGGGTTCAATCTCTGCAGAGGCAGATGGCAAATGCCCATGTGGTCGTTGTTCAGTTGCTGGTAAAATTCTTGGCAAGTGCCAATCTGAAGTTGACAGTACTTATTACTGGAGCAAAACTTAGCCTATCTTAATTGGTACACTATTGGACCAACACGATTAAGTATGGTGAACACAATGATTTTCCATCCAGGATCTGAAGGTCTGATGGCAGAAAAGAAGACTAAAGAAACAACCACATCCTGGATGAAAGACACAATCAATCATTATTCACTCAACAAATATTTGAGCACCTACTAGGTACCACTCAGAATAGTGGAGGGCATAAGGGAGGTTGTGGCCCTGGGTTTACTGAGCCTATGTAAAGTGTTATAAAGAAGCCTACGATGGTGCTAAGGTGTGAAGTGGTTATGGTACCAAGAAAATGGGGAAATTTGAACTGGCCAGGGAACTCAAGAAAGGCTACTGGAGAAGGCGGACTTTATCCGAGATACAAGTAGTGAAAATGAATTAACAAGATAG
>NW_011454993.1:0-505 GCF_000754665.1 Bison bison bison | reverse complement strand
GGATGAGGCCGGTCTCACGACGACATTCCAGACGTGGCCTCGTGGTGGTTCCACATTCCAAAGGACCCCGATTTCCCGGTCCCCTCTTGATAAGAACCCGATGCCCGGACACCTCTTCGAACTCCACCCTGTGAATGAAGTCAACACGAAAGGGTAGTGACTCGCCCGTGCATCGTCGGGAAAAAACCCCCAGGTTCCAAATACCGCTCGACAAGTGGCCTGTCTCCCCGGGAACACCTCGAGAGGCAAGCGGAGTTCCATGCCTCAACACAAGACGAGGCCTGACTCTCCTTTCCCAAGTCTGCAGGGACCCTGGGATCGGAGGCTGAAATCAGAGGAACCCTGAGGTTCCTGCCTCAACTGGAGATGAGGCCCTCTTCCAATGCACCAAACCCAGTGGAGTGCTGAGAGGCCCCTCCCACCTCCAGTTTCCCTGACTTCTCAGAGCCACCATGAGAAGCCCCCTGAGGTCACCTGCACAAGTCGAGGGACCCCAGGGTGTCCT
>NW_011454992.1:0-538 GCF_000754665.1 Bison bison bison | reverse complement strand
GTCATCGCAAGATGAAGCCCTTTCCCGCTACAGCGTCTCAGGAGAAGTCCCACGTTAGGAATTGGAGGTCGAAACGGTCTTGGCACCCTTGATGCGCCCCCACGAAGTTCCCCGGCATCCCGGTCTCCCTGGAGAGGAACACCGAGGTTTTCCGGCACCACTTCCTCTGAGCCCCTTCTACCCTCCTGATCTCGACAGGAGGGTCGACTCCCCTGCTTTGTCTGGAAGGGGTTCCCGACCTTCCGGTCGCACCTCAGGATGAGGCCGGTCTCACGACGACATTCCAGACGTGGCCTCGTGGGTGCTTCCACATTACGACGCACCCCGATTTCCCGGTCCCCTCTTGATAAGAACCCGATGCCCGGACACCTCTCCGAACTCCACCCTGTGAATGAAGTCAACACGAAGGGGCAGTGACTCGCCCGTGCATCGTCCGGAAAAGACCCCCAGGCTCCAAATACCGCTCGACAAGTGGCCTCTCTCCCCGGGGACACCTCGAGAGGCAAGCGGAGTTCCATGCCTCAACCCAAGACGAGGC
>NW_011454991.1:0-541 GCF_000754665.1 Bison bison bison | reverse complement strand
TCAGGATGAGGCCGGTCTCACGACGACATTCCAGACGTGGCCTCGTGGGTGGTTCCACGTACCGAAGGACCCCGATTTCCCGGTCCCCTCTTGATAAGAACCCGATGCCCGGACACCTCTTCGAACTCCACCCTGTGAATGAAATCAACACGAAGGGGTAGTGACTTGCCCGTGCATCGTCGGGAAAACAACCCCAGGTTCCAAATACCACTCGACAAGTGGCCTGTCTCCCCGGGAACACCTCGAGAGGCAAGCGGAGTTCCATGCCACAACACAAGACGAGGCCTGACTCTCCTTTCCCAGGTCTGCAGGGACCCTGGGATCGGAGTCTGAAATCAGAGGAACCCTGAGATTCCTGCCTCAACTGGAGATGAGGCCCTCTTCCAATGCACCAAACCCAGTGGAGTGCCGAGAGGCCCCTCCCACCTCCAGTTTCCCTGACTTCTCAGAGCCACCATGAGAAGCCCCCTGAGGTCACGTGCACAAGTCAAGGGTGCCAGGGATTCTGCCTCAACCCGAGAAAGACCTCGAGAGACCTTCT
>NW_011454990.1:0-540 GCF_000754665.1 Bison bison bison | reverse complement strand
CTAAAACCAAAAAAATTGAATCAGAGTAAAGAAATAAGTAAAGACAGCAAAACTCCACCTGGAAAACTCAACTCTAAACTGAAAATCACAACATAAAAAGAAAATACATGGTGATGCTATCCATCCCGAATACCACCAGGTGATTAGAGTCAGAATTTGTCTTCTACTGGACAAAGGGGTACTTAAGAGATCCTGCAACTCTGAGCCACAAGTCTAGTTTACTAGTCATTAAAATAACCCTGGTGGGCGGGTCCTCAATCAGAAAGATAAATAACATCTGATGCCCACCACTACAGCCTTCATTCTTTTTTAAAATGAAAAGATTCAAATGACAAACCCTTCACGGAAATTACACAAAGACTGATCAAACTTACCTCTTTATGTGTGGCACCTAATTCTTCTTCTAACAAACTACACCTTTCGAGTGCTACTCGTAATCACGCTCTCAACTCAAATCAAAGGGGCCGAGTCACTGTGTGTTGATGTGTGTATATACGTTAGTACACTTCTTAGTGTATACTCACCCTAATACATGGATAC
>NW_011454989.1:0-548 GCF_000754665.1 Bison bison bison | reverse complement strand
ATGGAGAAGGGAACAGCTGCCCACTCCAGTATTCTGGCCTGAAGAATTTTGTGGAAAGAGAAACCTGGCAGGCTACAGTCCATGGAGTTGCAAAGAGTCGACACAACCAAGCAACTTTCACTTCGCTTTGCTGTACTCAAAGCACCTGTGTAAACTGGACAAAATTCCCATCACTCTATTGGGAATTTTAAACTGAGAATATGAAGAAGTTGAATGGTTTTCTGTAAATATTGTGGTAACCCTCAGGAAAGCCAACTCAGTGGAGTGGGGATAGCGCTTAGGTGCTTAAGCACTTTAACTTCTACCAGAAAAAAAAAATGGTCTCTTACCTTGCCCATAGATGTTCCCAAGTTTTTACAAGGTTGATATAAATTCAGGTAAAATGGAAAATTCAGTACAGCTATTATTTAGCAAGGCCATATTCTGTCTTCATTTAGAAGGAACTATTGAAATTAAATATTAAAAATTCTGAGATATCATTATTTTATTCAAAGTCAGTTTTTAAAAGCCATCCACTTTAAGAAAGATGAATCTTAGAAGAGTGTAGA
>NW_011454988.1:0-505 GCF_000754665.1 Bison bison bison | reverse complement strand
CACAGCCACGCACACTGATTCACACAGAGCTTGGCTGTCATTCTCCACAGCCTTGCACACCCAGAAGTACTGGTTGGATTTCCCCAACTAAAATTAGAAGCATAAAAGCAGAGTCTGGGCTGTAGTGAGAATGAAGCTAAAGCTCCTTCTATTGCCTGGAACTTATCTCTGTGTACATGTTAACACATTAGTACAAACTGGCAAGGCCTGCTGATAACTGATCCTAAATCCTATTAGTTTCTTGAAAGGAAACACACATGCCCATTTTGTTTGTTTACTTCAAACACATGCTTGCTTGTGATTCAAGAAAGAGAAGTTCTGAAATAAACAAAATTACACCCCTACATGCTCTTATACACATATTAAGAGAAAACCTGAAGTATGTGTGCTCTTTGGGAAAAAGCTAGTATCGAAATAGCTTTAATCTTGTTTTAAAAAATAATCATATAAAAGGTCAGTTCTACAGACTTTTAAGCAGCAGGTGTTAGAAATAAATCAAAAGCCC
>NW_011454987.1:0-553 GCF_000754665.1 Bison bison bison | reverse complement strand
AAGCACCCACGAGGCCACGTCTGGGAATGTCGTCGTGAGACCGGCCTCATCCTGAGGTGCGACCGGAAGGTCGGGAACCCCTTCCAGACAAAGCAGGGGAGTCGACCCTCCTGTGGAGATCAGGAGGCTAGAAGGGGCTCAGAGGAAGTGGTGCCGGAAAACCTCGGTGTTCCTCTCCAGGGGAGACCGGGGATGCCGGGGAACTTTGTGGGGGCGCATCCAAGGGTGCCAAGTACCGTTTCGACCTCCAATTCCTAACGTGGGACTTCTCCTGAGGACGGCTGGTAGCGGGAAAGGGCGTTCATCGTTGCGATGGACGGGGGAACCACGGTGGTTTTCTCGAGTTGCGGCGGGATTCTCCGAGTTCCGACGGGGAATTCGGGATGCCTCTTGTGTTGGCCCAGGGAAGTCCAATCTTCCATTCGAGTTGCGGAACGGAAAGCTGGGGAATTGCGTCTCGACGTGACTGCAGGGCCAATAGACCTCAGTCTGGGCTTGTGTCCAGAAGACCAATGTTCCTCTCCAGGGGCGACCGGGATCTCGGGGTTGCATT
>NW_011454986.1:0-517 GCF_000754665.1 Bison bison bison | reverse complement strand
GATTCCCCCGTCATCGAGAGATGAGGGCCTTCGTCTCCTGCCTGGCCTAGAGACCAGTCTCGCGACCTGTCTCCAAACGCCTCAGGAGGGTTGACTCCCTTGAGTCCACCCAGTGAGCTCCAAGAGATACCCGTCGCGATTCGAGAGCAGAGCGGGGTTCTTTGCTTCCACTCGAGATGAATGCCTGTCTCCCCGGGTGCGTCTGGAATGCAACCCCGAGATCCCTGTCGCCCCTGGAGAGGAACATTGGCTTCTGGACACAAGCCTAGATGAGGTCTCTTGGCCCTGCAGTCACTCGAGAGCAATCCCCAGCTTTCCTTCGCAACTCGAGTGGAAGACTGGACTTGCCTGGGCCAACACAAGAGGCATCCTGAATTCCCCGTCGTAACTCGAGAATCCCGCCGTAACTCGAGAAGAACCACGTGGCTCCCCCGTCATCGCAAGATGAAGCCCTTTCCCGCTACAGCGTCTCAGGAGAAGTCCCACGTTAGGAACTGGAGGTCGAAAGGGCACTTGG
>NW_011454985.1:0-526 GCF_000754665.1 Bison bison bison | reverse complement strand
GGAGTCTGAAGTCAGAGGAACCCCTTAGGTTCCTGCCTCAACTGGAGATGAGGCCCTCTTCCAATGCACCAAACCCAGTGGAGTGCCGAGAGGCCCCTCCCACCTCCAGTTTCCCTGACTTCTCAGAGCCACCATGAGAAGCCCCGTGAGGTCACCTGCACAAGTCGAGGGACCCCAGGGTGTCCTGCCTCAACCCGAGAAAGACCTCGAGAGACCTTCTTCAACACGTCTCGAGGCCAGATTCCCCTACCATGACTCGAGAGCAATGACGCGCTCCCCCTCGCCACTCGCATGGAGACCCGACTTCCCTGGCGCCCCACGAGAGGCTCACTGACCTCGCCGTCGTACCTAGGGAGAAACTGCACACTGTGGCCGCCGCTCGAGAACAACCCTGAGACTCCCCCATCATCGCGAGTTGAGGGCCTTCGTCTCCTGTATGGCCTAGAGACCAATCTTTCGACCTCTCTCCAACGCCTCAGGAGGCTTGACTCCCTTTAGTCCACCCAGTGAGCTCCAAGAGATACCC
>NW_011454984.1:0-560 GCF_000754665.1 Bison bison bison | reverse complement strand
GCAAAGGGGTGGAGCGGTAAAGGCCTTGAGCCCAAAGGCGAGGCCTTTCTGCGACCGCCAGGTTGTGCCAACAGAGGGCGGACTACGTGGTTCCCTGCTCCACGCAGTCCCAGTTCCCTGAACTGTGGTCCGCACCCCTCCGCCGCGCCCACTGGATGCCGCTCCTTGGGGACCCAGGAGCGCACGCAGTGGGCGTTCCCAGCCGCCACGGCGACCCCCGAGAGGACCACGGGGAAGCCCTCCCCCACCCCCGCCAGGAGCCGACCCCCGCCCCGCGCCGCCCCGCCCCTGCCATGCTCCCGGTGCCTTCCCAGCCGCAGTGGGGATCCCCGGAGCACAACTGGGACCGCCCCCATCCCCGCCGCGACCCGGTTCCCGACCCGCGCCGCCCGGCTTCGCCCCGCCCCGGGCGCGCTCCCGGTGCGCTGCCCACCTTCACCACGGGCTCCCGGTGAGCCCCGCCCCCACGCCCGGTTCCAGGAGAGCCCCGGGACCTCGCTCCCGCCGCCCGGTGAAACGGGAGGACAATCCATCCAGCCCACAGAGGCAATCCAAGCTGT
>NW_011454983.1:0-527 GCF_000754665.1 Bison bison bison | reverse complement strand
GAAAAACCACGTGGTTCCCCCGTCATCGCAAGATGAAGCCCTGTCCCGCTACAGCGGCTCAGGAGAAGTCCCACGTTAGGAATTGGAGGTCGAAACGGTACTTGGCACCCTTGATGCGCCCCCACAAAGTTCCCCGGCATCCCGGTCTCCCTGGAGAGGAACACCGAGGTTTTCCGGCACCACTTCCTCTGAGCCCCTTCTACCCTCCTGATCTCGACAGGAGGGTCGACTCCCCTGCTTTGTCTGGAAGGGGTTCCCGACCTTCCGGTCGTACCTCAGGATGAGGCCGGTCTCACGACGACATTCCAGACGTGGCCTCGCGGGTGCTTCCACATTGCGAAGCACCCCGATTTCCCGGTCCCCTCCTGATAAGAAGCCGATGCCCGGACACCTCTCCGAACTCCACCCTGTGAATGAAGTCAACACGAAGGGGCAGTGACTCGCCCGTGCATCGACCGGAAAAACCCCCAGGTTCCAAATACAGCTCGACAAGTGGCCTCTCTCCCTGGGGACACCTCGAGAGGCAA
>NW_011454982.1:0-556 GCF_000754665.1 Bison bison bison | reverse complement strand
TTGAGCACTATTATCAAAAATCACAAGGCTCACACTGACACAGACATCAATCCAGACAGACAAGACAAGACATCTTCCAGTTTTCCGCCTGAGATGGAAAAGATTTCTTTGAGCCGTTTTTTCTGGGGAGTGGGAGGTGGGGCTGGCGGCCAGGCAGGCTTTGGGAAGGAGCTCATGGTTTGGAATTGCATATGAAAAGAACCAGCTTTCCGGGTTCCAAGGAATCAAGTTTCCTTGGAAACCAACTTTGTCTGGTTCTAGAGAATATCATGGCCCTCCTAGGTCAGGTCATCTTCCTTTCCGTAGCCCTCGTTGGATCCCTGAATTCTAGACAGCTTGGATTGCCTCTGTGGGCTGGATGGATTGTCCTCCCGTTTCACCGGGCGGCGGGAGCGAGGTCCCAGAGGCTCTCCTGGAACCGGGCGTGGGGCGGGGCTCACCGGGAGCCCGTGGTGAAGGTGGGCAGCGCACCGGGAGCGCGCCCGGGGCGGGGCGAAGCCGGGCGGCGCGGGTCGGGAATCGAGTCGTGGCGGGGATGGGGGGCGGTCCCAGTTGT
>NW_011454981.1:0-538 GCF_000754665.1 Bison bison bison | reverse complement strand
ATCTCCAGTTGAGGCAGGAACCTCAGGGTTCCTCTGATTTCAGACTCCGATCCCAGGGTCCCTGCAGACTTGGGAAAGGAGAGTCAGGCCTCGTCTTGTGTTGAGGCATGGAACTCCGCTTGCCTCTCGAGGTGTTCCGGGGAGACAGGCCACTTTTCGAGCGGTATTTGGAACCTGGGGGTTTTTTCCCGACGATGCACGGGCGAGTCACTACCCCTTCGTGTTGACTTCATTCACAGGGTGAAGTTCGAAGAGGTGTCCGGGCATCGGGGACCGGGCAATCGGGGTCCTTCGGAATGTGGAACCACCCACGAGGCCACGTCTGGAATGTCGTCGTGAGACCGGCCTCATCCTGAGGTGCGACCGGAAGGTCGGGAACCCCTTCCAGACAAAGCAGAGGAGTCGACCCTCCTGTCCAGATCAGGAGGGTAGAAGAGGCTCAGAGGAAGTGGTGCCGGAAAACTTCGGTGTTCCTCTCGAGAGAGACCGGGATGTCGGGGAACTTTGTGGGTCGCATCAAGGGTGACAAGTACCGTTT
>NW_011454980.1:0-537 GCF_000754665.1 Bison bison bison | reverse complement strand
CAAACTAAATATTATCAGGAGAAGGAAATTACAAAGATAAAAGCAAAAATCAATGAATTAGAAAACAGAAAAACTAATAGAGAAAAATGAATGAAACAAAGCACTTATTCTTTGAGAAAATCAATGAAATTAATAAAATTTTAGCCAGGCTGGTACAAGGAAAAAAAAAGAAAAACAGCTACCTATAGCAGGGAGAAAGAAGGGACATATCTACTAACATTAGAAAAGTAATAAAGGAATATTATAAATAATTTTAAGTCACTAAATTTGACAACCTAGATAAAAGTGAACAAATTAACTGAAAAACAAAAACTATGAGAGCTTACTCAAAAAGGATAAATAAGTCAAACAGTCCTTTATGTATTTTTTAAATGAATTTGTAGTTAAACATCTCACAAAGAAAATCTCAGGCTCTGGGTGGCTTCACTGATGCAATCTATCAAACTTTTAATGAAGAAATAATATAAATTGCTTGCAAGCTCTTAGAAAATTAAGAGGAGGTAACATTTTCCAACTTGCTCTATGAGTCCAGAAATA
>NW_011454979.1:0-560 GCF_000754665.1 Bison bison bison | reverse complement strand
GAACCAGTTCTAATGGGCTGGATGAAACTGGAGCCTATTATACAGAGTGAAGTAAGCCAGAAGGAAAAACACCAATACAGTATACTAACGCATATATATGGAATTTAGAAAGATGGTAACAATAACCCGGTGTACGAGACAGCAAAAGAGACACTGATGTATAGAACAGTCTTATGGACTCTGTGGGAGAGGGAGAGGGTGGGAAGATTTGGGAGAATGACATTGAAACATGTAAAATATCATGTAAGAAACGAGTTGCCAGTCCAGGTTCGATACACGATACTGGATGCTTGGGGCTAGTGCACTGGGACGACCCAGAGGGATGGTATGGGGAGGGAGGAGGGAGGAGGGTTCAGGATGGGGAACACATGTATACCTGTGGCGGATTCATTTTGATATTTGGCAAAACTAATACAATTATGTAAAGTTTAAAAATAAAATAAAATTTTAAAAAAAGAAACAAAAGAAACAAATTTATAATCAGTTAATAATTCCTTAAAAACATGCATACTCATGAATTTTTAGGTAGACCAAAAAATGTCTTTTTTAATAAAAAACTA
>NW_011454978.1:0-512 GCF_000754665.1 Bison bison bison | reverse complement strand
GAGGGCCTTCGTCTCCTGCATGGCCTACGAGGCCAACCTCGCGACCTCTCTCCAAAAGCCTCAGGAGGCTTGACTCCCTTTAGTCCACCCAGTGAGCTCCAAGAGATACCCGTCGCGACTCGAGAGCAGACGGGGTTCTTTGCTTCCACTCGAGATGAATGCCTGTCTCCCCGGGTGCGTCTGGAATGCAACCCGGAGATCCCTGTCGACCCTGCAGAGGAACATTGGGTTCTGGACACAAGCCTAGATGAGATCTATTGGCCCTGCAATCACTCGAGAGCAATCCCCAGCTTTCCTTCGGAACTGGAATGGAAGATTGGACTTCCCTGGGCCAACATAGGAGGCATCCTGAATTCCCCGTCGTAACTCGAGAATCCCGCCGCAACTCGAGAAAAACCACGTGGTTCTCCCGTCATCGCAAGATGAAGCCCTTTCCCGCTACAGCGTCTCAGGAGAAGTCCCACGTTAGGAATTGGAGGTCGAAAGGGCAATTGGCACCCTTGATGCGACCC
>NW_011454977.1:0-531 GCF_000754665.1 Bison bison bison | reverse complement strand
TCATCTCCAGTTGAGGCAGGAACCGCAGGGTACCTCTGATTTCAGACTCCGATCGCAGGGTCCCTGCAGACTGGGGACAGGAGAGTCAGGCCTCGTCTTGGGTTGAGGCATGGAACTCCGCTTGCCTCTCGAGATGTCCCCGGGGAGAGAGGCCGCTTGTCGAGCTGTAGTTGGAACCTGGGATTTTTTTCCGAACATTGCACGGAAAAACTGCCCTTCATGTGGACTTCATTCACAGGGTGGAGTTCGGAGAGGTGTCCGGGCATCGGGTTCTTCTCAAGAGGGACCGGGACATCGAGGTCCTACGGAAGGTGGAACCACCCTCAAGGCCACGTCTGGAATGTCTTCGTGAGACCGGCCTCATCCTGAGGTGCGACCGGAAGGTCGGGAACCCCTTCCAGACAAAGCAGGGGAGTCGACCCTCCTGTCCAGATCAGGAGGGGAGAAAGGGCTCAGAGGAGGGGGTGCCGGAAAACCTCAGTGTTTCTCTCTAGGGAGACCGGGATTTCGAGGAACTTTGTGGGTCGCATC
>NW_011454976.1:0-501 GCF_000754665.1 Bison bison bison | reverse complement strand
GAAAAACCACTTGGTTCCCCCGTCACCGCAAGATGTAGCCCTGTACCGCTACAGCGTCTCAGGAGAAGTCCCACTTTAGAATTGGAGTTCCAAACGGTACTTGTCACCCTTGATGCGACCCACAAAGCGCCCCGACATCCCGGTCTCCCTCGAGAGGAACACCGAAGTTTTCTGGCACCACTTCCTCTGAGCCTCTTCTACCCTCCTGATCTGGACAGGAGGGTCGACTCCTCTGCTTTGTCTGGAAGGGGTTCCCGACCTTCCGGTCGCACCTCAGGATGAGGCCGGTCTCACGACGACATTCCAGACGTGGCCTCGTGGGTGGTTCCACATTCCGAAGGACCCCGATTTCCCGGTCCCCTCTTGATAAGAACCCGATGCCCGGACACCTCTTCGAACTCCACCCTGTGAATGAAATCAACACGAAGGGGTAGTGACTCGCCCGTGCATCGTCGGGAAAAAACCCCCAGGTTCCAAATAACGCTCGACAAGTGGCCTGTC
>NW_011454975.1:0-509 GCF_000754665.1 Bison bison bison | reverse complement strand
AGGAGACAGCAAAAGAGACACAGATGTATATAACTGTCTTTTGGACTCTGTGGGAGAGGGAGAGGGTGGGATGATTTGGGAGAATGGCATTGAACATGTATAATATCGTATTAAAATGAGTCACCAGTCCAGGTTCCATGCACAATACTGGATGCTTGGGGCTGGTGCACTGGGACGACCCAGAGGGATGGTATGGGGATGGAGGAGGGAGGAGGTTTCAGGATGGGGGACACATGTATACCTGTGGAAGATTCATTTTGATATATGGCAAAACTAATATGATATTGTAAAATTAAAAAATAAAATAAAATAAAGCAAACCTTAGAGGGAAAAATGAACATTCACAGTGTTGTGTAACTATTGACACTATTTCTGGAACGTTTTCATCATTCTTCCTGCCAGCCGTGTTAAAGGACAATTTTGCAACACCTATAAATGTTTTTATTTTATTTTAAAATGCAAAATATTTTGATTCATTGTTTTAATCAATTTGGAACATGTGTTCAAAT
>NW_011454974.1:0-520 GCF_000754665.1 Bison bison bison | reverse complement strand
TGAGGGCAGTGTCAAATTTTGATGCCAAGGGCTGTGTTCCAATATTCTAAAAATCCTACAAACAGAACTGCTAAGTTTCCTTTAAAATATTACTTTGTACTCTCCTCCAGGGCATCTTACAGAATGTTTCAAGTGACTGGAGAGGAAACAAAAGAGATCACTTACTTTTTAGCACCAATTAAAGTGGGGCAATCAATTCTGAATAAAGTTTCTAGGCCTGACAAAAATGTACCTATACCATTTCTACATGACATGCATCAAAATAATTGTTCCATGGAAAATTGCACATAAGCAACTCAAGATGAAACACTATGCCTCACAGTTACTAAACAGTGAGAATAAAATGTGTTGTCACCAGTGTGTCACTTCATTCAAGTTCCTACGTCAAAATACTACAAACTGGCTTCTCAACAATGGAAAGTTTCACTTCCAGTTGTGGTAAGTCTAGGATCAGTGTGCTGGTAGGGTTAGGGTTCTGATGTAGATCCTCCTCTGATTTGCAAACTGCTAGGTTCTTGCT
>NW_011454973.1:0-537 GCF_000754665.1 Bison bison bison | reverse complement strand
TGAGACGCTGTAGCGGGAAAGGGCTTCATCTTGCGATGACGGGGGAACCACGTGGTTTTTCTCGAGTTGCGGCGGGATTCTCGAGTTACGACGGGGAATTCGGGATGCCTCTTGTGTTGGCCCAGGGAAGTCCAATCTTCCATTCGAGTTGCGAAGGAAAGCTGGGGATTGCTCTCGAGTGACTGCAGGGCCAATAGACCTCATCTGGGCTTTTGTCCAGAAGCCAATGTTCCTCTCCAGGGGCGACCGGGATCTCGGGGTTGCATTCCAGACGCACCCGGGGAGACAGGCATTCATCTCGAGTGGAAGCAAAGAACCCCGCTCTGCTCTCGAGTCGCGACGGGTATCACTTGGAGCTCACTGGGTGAACTAAAGGGAGTCAAGCCTCCTGAGGCGTTTGGAGAGAGGTCGCGAGGTTGGCCTCTAGGCCATGCAGGAGACGAAGGCCCTCATCTCCGCGATGACGGGGGAGTCTCGGGGTGGTTCTCGAGCGGCGGCCCCAGGGTGCGGTTTCTCACGAGGTACGACGGCGAGGTC
>NW_011454972.1:0-536 GCF_000754665.1 Bison bison bison | reverse complement strand
ATCGGAAAGGCCCCCTCAGCAGGACAGCCACAGATGCTGCCATGAAAGGGCAGCAGGGTGCCCTCCTCCCTTGTTTTCTGCCTGGGCGGCCACCGGGTTTTGAAACCCATGCACCCTACTAAGTTTCTAGGGTGCAATTCGTGGACCCTTCCCTTTCCCATCCCAGCAGGTGGTCAAGGGCCCGCTGGCCTCCAAAGTGCCAGAAGCAGGGCTGGGCCAGCCGGCCAGAGTTCAGGGTTCTGGCCCTTGGACTTGCAGCGGACACTAGGCTGCTTGGGATAACCGCGCGGCTCTGACCTTTCAGCAAAGGGGTGGAGCGGTAAAGGCCTTGAGCCCAAAGGCGAGGCCTTTCTGCGACCGCCAGGTTGTGCCAACAGAGGGCGGACTATGTGGTTCCCTGCTCCACGCAGTCCCAGTTCCCTTACCTGTGGTCCGCACCCCTCCGCCGCGCCCACTGGATGCCGACACTTGGGGACCCAGGAGCGCACGCAATGGGCGTTCCCAGCCGCCATGGCGACCCCCGAGAGGACAACGGG
>NW_011454971.1:0-500 GCF_000754665.1 Bison bison bison | reverse complement strand
GCACTCAATATGCAATATGCAATATGCACTCAATATGCAATATGCCGGCTCACGGCAGTAGGGGAATCTGTCCTCGAGACGTGTTGAAGAAGGTCTCTCGAGGTCTTTCTCGGGTTGAGGCAGGACACGCTGGGTTCACTCGACTTGTGCAGGTGACGTCAGGGGGCTTCTCATGGTGGCTCTGAGAAGTCAGGGAAACTGGAGGTGGGAGGGGCCTCTCGGCACTCCACTGGGTTTGGTGCATTGGAAGAGGGCCTCATCTCCAGTTGAGGCAGGAACCTCAGGGTTCCTCTGACTTCAGACTCCGATCGCAAGGTCCCTGCAGACTTGGGACAGGAGAGTCAGGCCTCGTCTTGGGTTGAGGCATGGAAATCCGCTTGCCTCTCGACGTGTTCCCGGGGAGACAGGCCACTTGTCGAGTGGTATTTGGAACCTGGGGGTCTTTTCCCGACGATGCACGGGCGAGTCACTACCCCTTCATGTTGATTTCATTCACAGGG
>NW_011454970.1:0-514 GCF_000754665.1 Bison bison bison | reverse complement strand
CCTTCAAGTGCATGTGGAATTTCACACTGGTCCCAAACAGGCCTCATGTTGTCTTGCCTCCAGAAATTTGCACGTGGGACTGTTCCTTTAAGAACAACTTAAATGTCCTTTCTCTGGAATTTTCTTCCATACAGAGAGGCTGAACACCTGACTCCCTTCTCTCTGTTCCAGCCGGGCCTCGTGTAAACCTTTGCTGCCGCCCCTGTTGAATTGTTTTCTAGTTGTTTATGTGTATGTGTCCTCAAATAGACAGTTGGAGAGGATGATCCCATTCATGTTTTTATTTCCCTCAGTGCCTGTCACAGAAGAAATGTTTAATAAACATTTGTTAAAGAAATGGATTAATTGTGGTTCTCTCTCTTTTCTTGGGCTCATGTTTTTTGGTCCTATAAAAATTTTTTTTTCTAGAAGACAATAGTATTCCGAAGAGAGATTTAATCATTTTGTGATTTTTTTTAAAAATCCACACTTTGTTTAGGATGAATAGTTTTTCTTCTCTGGGAACTTCTATCCT
>NW_011454969.1:0-524 GCF_000754665.1 Bison bison bison | reverse complement strand
GATAAAGAATTCTGAATAATGATAGTGAAATTGATCCAAAAATCTTGAAATCAAAATGGAATCACAGATAAATAACCTGGAGGCAAGGATTGAGAAGATGCAAGAAAGGTTTAACAAGGACCTAGAAGAAATAAAAAAGAGTCAATATGTAATGAATAATGCAATAAATGAGATCAAAAAACACTCTGGAGGCAACAAATAGTAGAAAAACAGAGGCAGAAGATAGGATTCGTGAATTAGAAGATAGAATAGTAGAAATAAATGAATCAGAGAGGAAAAAAGAAAAACGAATTAAAAGAAATGAGGACAATCTCAGAGATCTCCAGGACAATATTAAACGCTACAACATTCTAATCATAGGGGTCCCAGAAGAAGAAGACAAAAAGAAAGACCATGAGAAAATACTCGAGGAGATAATAGTTGAAAACTTCCCTAAAATGGGGAAGGAAATAATCACTCAAGTCCAAGAAACCCAGAGAGTCCCAAACAGGATAAACCCAAGGCAAAACACCCCAAGACACATA
>NW_011454968.1:0-556 GCF_000754665.1 Bison bison bison | reverse complement strand
AAGCTTGTCAACAAGAAAGTACCTCGAAAGAACAGGAACAAAACGAAAAATTAAATGTGATATGAGCTTTTAGATAAACTATGAACACTAATTACACTCTGAAATATCTGCCTATGAGAGTCTTGATTGAAGGCAGAGGAGAAGGGGACGACAGAGGCTAAGATGGTTGGATGGCATCACTGATTCGATGGACATGAGTTTGAGCAAGCCCCTGGAGTTGGTGATGGACACGGAAGCCCAGCGTCCTGCAGGCCACGGGGTCCCAAAGAGTCAGACACGACTGAGCCACTGAACTGAACTGAACATACAATCGTTTCTCCAGGTTTTTGGGTTACCCGAGTTTCTATCCTGTGCTAAACTAAGTGACGGCAGTGTACTGAAGAGCTGGGTCATTTCCAAATAAATTAAAGTTCTGAAACATTCACGCCTTGAAAGGACCTCCCTTTTACACAGAAACAAAAGAGATTTTTGACTATCCAATAATAGTGTCTGGCACCATCCTGACATGTGAAACGTAAGAAAGCAATTTTTTTTGTTTGGTTTGGTTCTGATCTTG
>NW_011454967.1:0-508 GCF_000754665.1 Bison bison bison | reverse complement strand
GATATCGTGACTGAGCATGCCCTGATCATGTGCCGGGAGCCGGGGAGGCATTCCACTCTGGACAAAGGTCATGAGGAAGGAGGCTCGGCATATGCAAATGCGGGATCGAGCCTCAGGAGTCCACCCGGATATTCTCGAGAATTTCCCCCGCAAAAAACCAGAGTCTGCCTCCTTTCTTGCTTTGTGCTCTCACCTCTGATTTCACTGGGGGCTGTCCCCCACCACCATCTCGCTCTCTCTGTCAAAGAGTTAACCTACAGCTCCAATCTTAAAGTCCTTGTCATCTCCCTTGAACTTCCAGCTGAGTCTCCATCTGGAGCGGGGAACCCACCACGCTTACTAATTATGCCTGGGCTGCTAAGACCCACTCGAGAAGGTGTCTAGGGTGAGGCACCATCTGCTATTCGAGAGGGCACTGCGGCCTACGTAAGTGGTGCAAACTTCTTGTCTTGAAGTTTGATTGGTCTCCCGCATAAACTAAGCTACTCAGTCTCTTTTGTCCACCGAA
>NW_011454966.1:0-529 GCF_000754665.1 Bison bison bison | reverse complement strand
GAAAGGCCTCGCCTTTGGGCTCAAGGCCTTTACCGCTCCACCCTTTGCTGAAAGGTCAGAGCCGCGCGGTTTTTCCCAAGCAGCCTAGTGTCCGCTGCAAGTCCAAGGGCCAGAACCCTGAACTCTGGCCGGCTGGCCCAGCCCTGCTTCTGGCACTTTGGAGGCCAGCGGGCCCTTGACCACCTGCTGGGATGGGAAAGGGAAGGGTCCACGAATTGCACCCTAGAAACTTAGTAGGGTGCATGGGTTTCAAAACCCGGTGGCCGCCCAGGCAGAAAACAAGGGAGGAGGGCACCCTGCTGCCCTTTCATGGCAGCATCTGTGGCTGTCCTGCTGAGGGGGCCTTTCCATGGGGACCGTTTGCAGTACAAGTTTGGTGTTTTGGAACCGAATAATTAGAACGTGTAAAAATTTTAAATGATGTGGTGGTTTGATTCAAACAAAACAAAACAAAAACCAAGCTCCAAGTTTTTTGCAAATTTAGGTCTTAATATTGAAGGCCTGTATTCCTTCCACTGTGGCATTGTAC
>NW_011454965.1:0-562 GCF_000754665.1 Bison bison bison | reverse complement strand
GATTGGACTTCCCTGGGCCAACACAAGAGGCATCCTGAATTCCCCGTCGTAACTCGAGAATCCCGCCGCAACACGAGAAAACCACGTGGTTCCCCCGTCATCGCAAGATGAAGCCCTTTCCCGCTACAGCGTCTCACGGAGAACGTCCCACGTTAGGAACTGGAGTTCGAAACGGTACTTGGCACCCGTTGATGCGCCCACAAAGTTCCCCGGCATCCCGGTCTCCCTGGAGAGGAACACCGAGGTTTTCCGGCACCACTTCCTCTGAGCCCCTTCGACCCTCCTGATCTCCACAGCAGGGTCGAATCCCCTGCTTTGTCTGGAATGGGTTCCCGACCTTCCAGTCGCACCTCAGGATGAGGCCGCTCTCACGACGACATTCCAGACGTGGCCTCATGGGTGCTTACACATTGCGAAGCACCCCGATTTCCCGGTCCCCTCTTGATAAGAACCCGATGCCCGGACACCTCTCCGAACTCCACCCTGTGAATGAAGTCAACACGAAGGGGCAGTGACTCGCCCGTGCATCGTCCGGAAAAGACCCCCAGGTTCCAAATACCGC
>NW_011454964.1:0-505 GCF_000754665.1 Bison bison bison | reverse complement strand
TCTCCCATCCAAGATACTAACGAGGCCCGACCCTGCTTTAGCTTCCGAGATCAGACGAGATCGGGCGCCTTCAGGCTGATACGGGCCTGAGACGGTGGCGGTTGGCTCGGGGCGCCCTAAGAGCCTTGCGCTTCGCCTCCCTTTCGCTCTGCCCTGCAGGTCGTGCCAACGGGCCGCACCTCTCGTCGCGGGGCGTGCTGTTCTTGAGCCGCACGACCCGCGACCGGACTCCAGCCTGCTGACGCCGGCCCGCCCCCCCACCCCCGAACACCGCCAACACCAGACCAGCAAGCGCCTGGCCGGGCCCGGGGGCCCGAGGGGCTTCCAGGACCCCCCATTGACCGGGAGGGCGTGCGTGCGTGCGTGCGCGCGGGGCCTGGGGGCTGGGCTGAGGGGTGCGGAGGTCTCGGCGCCCTCCCACCCGCGGCCACTCCAGACCCGGCCGCGCTCGCTGAGCCGGGCCTCCCCCCTGATCCCATTCGCTGCTCAGGCCCGCGCGGCCCCG
>NW_011454963.1:0-530 GCF_000754665.1 Bison bison bison | reverse complement strand
GTTCTCCATAGTGGCTGTACTAGTTTGCATTCCCAGAAACAGTGTAAGAGGGTTCCCTTTTCTCCACACCCTCTCCAGCATTTATTGCTTGTAGACTTGGATGACAGCCATTCTGACTGGAGTGAAAATGTCCCTTATAGTGGTTTTGATTTGCATTTCTCTGATAATGAGTGATGTTGAGTATCTTTTCATGTGTTTGTTAGCCATTTGTATGTCTTCTTTGGAGAAATGTCTATTTAGTTCTTTGGCCCATTTTTTGATTGGGTCATTTATTTTTCTGGAATTGAGCTGTAGGAGTTGCTTGTATATTTTTGAGATTAGTTGTTTGTCAGTTTCTTCATTTGGTATTATTTTCTCCCGTTCTGAAGGCTGTCTTTTCACCTTGCTTATAGTTTCCTTTGTTGTGCTGAAGCTTTTAAGTTTAATTAGGTCCCATTTGTTTATTTTTGCTTTGACTTCCAATATTCTGGGATGTGGGTCATAGAGGATCCTGCTGTGATATATGTCAGCGAGTGTTTGGCCTATGTTCT
>NW_011454962.1:0-529 GCF_000754665.1 Bison bison bison | reverse complement strand
GAAGTCCCCCGTTAGGAATTGGAGGTCGAAAGGGCACTTCGGCACCCTTGATGCGACCCACAAAGTTCCCCGAAATCCCGGTCTCCCTCGAGAGGAACACTGAGGTTTTCCGGCACCCCCTCCTCTGAGCCCTTTCTCCCCTCCTGATCTGGACAGGAGGGTCGACTCCCCTGCTTTGTCTGGAAGGGGTTCCCGACCTTCAGGTCGCACCTCAGGATGAGGCCGGTCTCACGAAGACATTCCAGACGTGGCCTCGTGGGTGGTTCCACATTCCGTAGGACACCGATTTCCCGGGCCCCTCTTGAGAAGAACCCGATGCCCGGACACCTCTCCGAACTCCACCCTGTGAATGAAGGCCACACGAAGGGGCAGTTTTTCCGTGCATCGTTCGGAAAAACCCCAGGTTCCAAATACAGCTCGACAAGCGGCCTCTCTCCCCGGGGACATCTCGAGAGGCAAGCGGAGTTCCATGCCTCAACCCAAGACGAGGCCTGACTCTCCTGTCCCCAGTCTGCAGGGACCCTGCGAT
>NW_011454961.1:0-526 GCF_000754665.1 Bison bison bison | reverse complement strand
TTTTTCCGAACGATGCCGGAAAAACTGCCCCTTCGTGTGGACTTCATTCACAGGGTGGAGTTCGGAGAGGTGTCCGGGCATCGGGTTCTTCTCAAGAGGGGACCGGGAAATCGGGGTCCTACGGAAGTTGGAACCACCCACGAGGCCACGTCTGGAATGTCTTCGTGAGACCGGCCTCATCCTGAGGTGCGACCGGAAGGTCGGGAACCCCTTCCAGACAAAGCAGGGGAGTCGACCCTCCTGTCCAGATCAGGAGGGGAGAAAGGGCTCAGAGGAGGGGGTGCCGGAAAACCTCAGTGTTCCTCTCGAGGGAGACCGGGATTTCGGGGAACTTTGTGGGTCGCATCAAGGGTGCCAAGTGCCCTTTCGACCTCCAATTCCTAACGGGGAACTTCTCCTGAGACGCTGGAGCAGGAAAGGGCTTCATCTTGCGATGACGGGGAAGCCACGTGGTTTTTCTCGAGTTACGGCGGGATTCTCGAGTTACGACGGGGAATTCAGGCTGCCTCTTGTGTTGGCCCAGGCA
>NW_011454960.1:0-594 GCF_000754665.1 Bison bison bison | reverse complement strand
GGAAGATTGGACTTGCCTGGGCCAACACAAGAGGCATCCTGAATTCCCCCGTCGTAACTCGAGAATCCCCGCCGTAACTCGAGAAAAACCACGTGGCTCCCCCGTCATCGCAAGATGAAGCCCTTTCCCGCTGCAGCGTCTCAGGAGAAGTCCCACGTTAGGAATTGGAGGTCGAAAGGGCACTTGGCACCCTTGATGCGACCCACAAAGTTCCCCGAAATCCCGTTCTCCCTCGAGAGGAACCACTGAGGTTTTCCGGCACCCCCTCCTCTGAGCCCTTTCTCCCCTCCTGATCTGGACAGGAGGGTCGACTCCCCTGCTTTGTCTGGAAGGGGTTCCCGACCTTCCGGTCGCACCTCAGGATGAGGCCGGTCTCACGAAGGCTTTCCAGACGTGGCCTCGTGGGTGGTTCCACATTCCGTAGGACCCCGATTTCCCGGTCCCATCTTGATAAGAACCCGATGCCCGGACACCTCTCCGAACTCCACCCTGTGAATGAAGTCAACACGAAGGGGCAGTTTTTCCGTGCATCGTTCGGAAAAAACCCCAGGTTCCAAATACAGCTCGACAAGCGGCCTCTCTCCCCGGGGACAT
>NW_011454959.1:0-550 GCF_000754665.1 Bison bison bison | reverse complement strand
GGCGAGGGGGAGAGCGTCATTGCTCTCGAGTCATGGTAGGGGAATCTGTCCTCGAGACGTGTTGAAGAAGGTCTCTCGAGGTCTTTCTCGGGTTGAGGCAGAAACCCTGGCTTCCCTTGACTTGTGCAGGTGACCTCAGGGGGCTTCTCATGGTGGCTCTGAGAAGTCAGGGAAACTGGAGGTGGGAGGGGCCTCTCGGCACTCCACTGGTTTTGGTGCATTGGAAGAAGGCCTCATCTCCAGTTGAGGCAGGAACCTCAGGGTTCCTCTGATTTCAGACTCCGATCCCAGGGTCCCTGAATACTTGGGAATGGAGAGTCAGGCCTCGTCTTGTGTTGAGGCATGGAACTCCGCTTGCCTCTCGAGGTGTTCCCGGGGAGACAGGCCACTTGTCGAGCGGTATTTGGAACCTGGGGGTGTTTTCCCGACGATGCACGGGCGAGTCACTACCCCTTCGTGTTGATTTCATTCACAGGGTGGAGTTCGAAGAGGTGTCCGGGCATCGGGTTCTTATCAAGAGGGGACCGGGAAATCGGGGTCCTTCGGAATG
>NW_011454958.1:0-501 GCF_000754665.1 Bison bison bison | reverse complement strand
ACAGAGTCGGACACGACTGAAGCGATTTAGCAGTAGCAGCAGTCTAACTTTAGGGCTTTCCTGTTGGCTCAGATGGTAAAGCGTCTGCCTGCAATGTGGAAGACCCGGGTTCGATCCCTGGGGTGGGAAGATCCTCTGGAGAAGGAAATGGCAACCCATTCCAGTATTCCTGCCTGGAAAATCTCATGGATGGAGCCTGGTAGGCTACAGTCCATGGGGTCACAAAGAGTTAAAGTCCATGTTCATAAATGCATGTGATTGGCATTATCACCTTGACTTTTACAGGTAAGGAAACTAAGGCTCCGAGGGCTTAAAGCAACTGTCCTGTCACTAAAAATCCAGAGTAGTAGAGACAGAAATGAAATTCAAAATGTCTGTCTCCAAATCACCCTTTCCTAAAATCAAATTAACCTTGGTAATTTTAAGTGGTGAAAACAAGACAGAACCCAAGAAGTTGTGGGCTAGTAATTCAGGGGTTAAACATGGATCCATTGCTTTAAA
>NW_011454957.1:0-513 GCF_000754665.1 Bison bison bison | reverse complement strand
GGCTAGAGTGCAGGAGCTCCACAGAGCTGGAGGAAACAGAGATTCTACTCCAGGAGGATGCACACAAGGTCTCACATGCACTGAAACTCTGCACAATGTAGTACTTCCACAGGAACCTGGGACAGACCTATCTAGGGGTCTTATATGGCCTCCTGGATAGGTGGGGATTGGCTGTAACTCTCTGTAATGGGAAGAACACAGGTAGTAGAGGGCCCAGGAAATATTGATTAACCTGAGTTCTCCCAGAGGTCTCCATATTGGCACCAAGAACTGACCTCACCCAACAATCTAGCTGGGGGAAGGCTCCATAAACAACAAGAACTATGGTTCTTCAGCCTGTAAAAAGAAGACCACAAACACAGAAATTAAGAGAAAAAAAATGATACAACAGAGAAATATGTTGCAGATAAGGGAACAAGGTAAAAACCCACAAGGATAACTAAATGAAGAAGAGGTAGGCAATGTACCTAAAAATAATTCAAAGTAATGATGATTCAAAATCTTGGAAATAAT
>NW_011454956.1:0-542 GCF_000754665.1 Bison bison bison | reverse complement strand
CCCTTTCCCGCGACAGCGTCTCAGGAGAAGTCCCACGTTAGGAATTGGAGGTCGAAAGGGCACTTGGCACCCTTGATGCGACCCACCAAAGTTCCCCGAAATCCCGGTCTCCCTCGAGAGGAACACTGAGGTTTTCCGGCACCCCCTCCTCTGAGCCCTTTCTCCCCTCCTGATCTGGACAGGAGGGTCGACTCCCCTGCTTTGTCTGGAAGGGGTTCCCGACCTTCCGGTCGCACCTCAGGATGAGGCCGGTCTCACGAAGACATTCCAGACGTGGCCTCGTGGGTGGTTCCACATTCCGTAGGACCCCGATTTCCCGGTCCCCTCTTGAGAAGAACCCGATGCCCGGACACCTCTCCCAACTCCACCCTGGGAATGAAGTCCACACGAAGGGGCAGTTTTTCCGTGCACCGTTCGGAAAAAACCCCAGGTTCCAAATACAGCTCGACAAGCGGCCTCTCTCCCCGGGGACATCTCGAGAGGCAAGCGGAGTTCCATGCCTCAACCCAAGACGAGGCCTGACTCTCCTGTCCCCAGTCTGC
>NW_011454955.1:0-523 GCF_000754665.1 Bison bison bison | reverse complement strand
TATCAAGCTACCAATGGTATTCTTCACAGAGCTAGAACAAATAATTTCACCATTTGTATGGAAATACAAAAAACCTCGAATAGCCAAAGCTATCTTGAGAAAGAAGAATGGAACTGGAGGAATCAACCTACCTGATTTCAGACTCTATTACAAAGCCACAGTTATCAAGACAGTATGGTACTGGCACAAAGACAGAAATATCGATCAATGGAACAAAATAGAAAGCCCAGAGATAAATCCATGCACATATGGACACCTTATCTTTGACAAAGGAGGCAAGAATATACAATGGATTAAAGACAATCTCTTTAACAAGTGGTGCTGGGAAAACTGGTCAACCACTTGTAAAAGAATGAAACTAGACCACTTTCTAACACCATACACAAAAATAAACTCAAAATGGATTAAAGATCTAAACATAAGACCAGAAACTATAAAACTCCTAGAGGAGAACATAGGCAAAACACTCTCCGACATACATCACAGCAGGATCCTCTATGACCCACCTCCCAGAATATTGGAA
>NW_011454954.1:0-510 GCF_000754665.1 Bison bison bison | reverse complement strand
TTACGACGGGGAATTCAGGCTGCCTCTTGTGTTGGCCCAGGCAAGTCCAATCTTCCATTCGAGGTGCGAAGGAAAGCTGGGGATTGCTCTCGAGTGACTGCAGGGCCAATAGACCTCATCTAGGCTTGTGTCTAGAAGCCAATGTTCCTCTCCAGGGGCGACAGGGATCTCGGGGTTGCATTCCAGACACACCCGAGGAGACAGGCATTCATCTCGAGTGGAAGCAAAGAACCCCGCTCTGCTCTCGAATCGCGACGGGTATCTCTTGGAGCTCACTGGGTGGACTCAAGGGAGTCAAGCCTCCTGAGGCGTTTGGAGACAGGTCGCGAGATTGGTCTCTAGGCCATGCAGGAGACGAAGGCCCTCATCTCTCGATGACGGGGGAATCTCGGGGTTGTTCTCGAGCGGCGGCCCCAGTGTGCGGTTTCTCACGAGGTACGACGGAGAGGTCAGTGAGCCTCTCGTGGGGCCCAAGGGAAGTCGGGTCTCGATGCGAGTGGCGAGAGGGAG
>NW_011454953.1:0-551 GCF_000754665.1 Bison bison bison | reverse complement strand
ACTTGTTGACTTCATTCACAGGGTGGAGTTCGGAGAGGTGTCCGGGGCATCGGGGTTCTTACAAAAGAGGGGGACCGGGAAATCGGGGGTGCTTTCGCAATGTGGAAGCACCCACGAGGCCACGTCTGGAATGTCGTCGTGAGACCGGCCTCATCCTGAGGTGCGACCGGAAGGTCGGGAACCCCTTCCAGACAAAGCAGGGGAGTCGACCCTCCTGTCGATATCAGGAGGGTAGAAGGGGCTCAGAGGAAGTGGTGCCGGAAAACCTCGGTGTTCCTCTCCTGGGAGACCAGGATGCCGAGGAACATTGTGGAGACGCATCAAGGGTGCCAAGTACCGTTTCGACCTCCAATTCCTAACGTGGGACTTCTCCTGAGACGTTGTAGCGGGACAGGGCTTCATCTTGCGATGACGGGGGAACCACGTGGTTTTTCTCGAGTTGCGGTGGGATTCTCGAGTTACGACAGGGAATTCGGGATGCCTCTTGTGTTGGCCCAGGGAAGTCCAATCTTCCATTCGAGTTGCAAAGGAAAGCTGGGGATTGCTCTCGA
>NW_011454952.1:0-514 GCF_000754665.1 Bison bison bison | reverse complement strand
TCAGTGTGTATGCCCAGCAGTGGGTTTCCTGGGTCACATGACAGTACTAGTTCCAGCTTTTTAAGGAATCTACACAGCGTCCCCCATACTGGCTGTACTAGTTTGCATTGCCTCCAACACTGTAAGAGGATTCCCTTTCTCCTGCAGTCTGTTCAGCATGTATTGTTTGTCGACGTTTTGATAACAGCCATTCTGACAGGTATGAGATGGTACAACATTGTGGCTTGATTTCCATTTCTGTGATAATGAGTGATGTTGAGCATCTTTTCATGTGTTTCTTAACCATCTGTATGTCTTCTTTGGAGAACTGTCTGTTTAGTTCTTCAGCCTAATTTTTGATTGGACCATTAATTTTTTCTGGTATTGAGTTGCATGAGCTTCTTGTATATTTTTGAGTTTTACTTAGTCAATTGCTTCATTTACTATCATTTTCTCCCGTTCTGATGACTGTCTTTCCACCTTCCTTGTTTCCTTCATTGTTCAGGAGCTTTTAAATTTGATTCGTTCCGTTGGT
>NW_011454951.1:0-500 GCF_000754665.1 Bison bison bison | reverse complement strand
TCCAGTTTCCCTGACTTCTCAGAGCCACCATGAGAAGCCCCTGAGGTCACCTGCACAAGTCGAGGGACCCCAGGGTGTCCTGCCTCAACCCGAGAAAGACTTCGAGAGACCTTCTTCAACACGTCTCGAGGCCAGATTCCCCTACCATGACTCGAGAGCAATGACGCGCTCCCCCTCGCCACTCGCATGGAGACCCGAGTTCCTTGGCGCCTCACGAGAGGCTCACTGACCTCGCCGTCGTACCTCGCGAGAAACCGCACACTGGGGCCGCCGCTCGAGAACAACCCCGAGCCTCCCCCGTCATCGCGACTTGAGGGCCTTCGTCTCCTGTATGGCCTAGAGACCAATCTCTCGACCTCTCTCCAAACGCCTCAGGAGGCTTGACTCCCTTTAGTCCACCCAGTGAGCTCCAAGGGATACCCGTCGCGACTCGAGAGCAGAGCGGGGTTCTTTGCTTCCACTCGAGATGGATGCCTGTCTCCCCGGGTGCGTCTGGAATG
>NW_011454950.1:0-518 GCF_000754665.1 Bison bison bison | reverse complement strand
TTGCATATTGAGTGCAGCACTTCCACAGCATCATCTTTCAGGATCTGGAATAGCTCATCTGGAATTCTGTCACTGCTGGGAGCCAGTGAGGTACTTCGCCCATGACAAAGGTCATGAGGAAGGAGGCTCGGCATACGCAAAGGCGGGATCGAGCTTCAGGAGTCCCCCTGGAAATTCTCAAGCATATACCCCCAAAACCAGAGTCTGCCTACTTTCTGCTTGCGCTTTCACCTAAACCTCTGACTTTACAGGGGGCTCCCCCCACTACCTCTCTCTGAAAAAAGAGTTAGCTTACATTTCCAGTTAATAATTCCTGGGTGTGACAGTGTTTAACCTACAAACTCCTTTGGAAAGCCTCTAGCCTGCCTGAATAGGTTTTCGGGCCACATGTGATTGTTCAGAGCCTCCCAACTGTGAGAGGCAGGAGATGTTCTAAACTGTCTAAACACAGATTCTTTTGAGTAGTTAAAAGATTGATTAGAAATTGTATTGGTGAATGGTTTTTCACTTGTTGGGCC
>NW_011454949.1:0-590 GCF_000754665.1 Bison bison bison | reverse complement strand
AGTCTGCAGGGACCCTGCGATCGGAGTCTGAAATCAGAGGAACCCTGAGGTTCCTGCCTCAACTGGAGATGAGGCCCTCTTCCAATGCACCAAACCTCATGGAGTCCCGAGAGGCCCCTCCCACCTCCAGTTTCCCTAACTTCTCAGAGCCACCATGAAAAGCCCCCTGAGGTCACCTGCACAAGTCGAGGGAAGCCAGGGTTTCCTGCCTCAACACGATAAAGGCCTCGAGAGACCTTCTTCAACACGTCTCGAGGCCAGATTCCCCTACCATGACTCAAGGGCAATGACGTGCTCCCCCTCGCCACTCGCATGGAGACCCGACTTCCCTGGCGCCCCACGAGAGGCTCACTGACCTCGCCGTCGTACCTCGTGAGAAACCGCACCCTGGGGCCGCCGCTCGAGAACCACCCCGAGACTCCCCCGTCATCGCGGAGATGAGGCCCTTCGTCTCCTGCATGGCCTAGAGGCCAACCTCGCGACCTCTCTGCAAACGCCTCAGGAGGCTTGACTCCCTTTAGTCCACCCAGTGAGCTCCAAGAGATACCCGTCGCGACTCGAGAGCAGAGCGGGGTCCTTTGCTTCCACTC
>NW_011454948.1:0-556 GCF_000754665.1 Bison bison bison | reverse complement strand
TCAAGAGGGGACCGGGGAAATCGGGGGTCCTACGGAATGTGGAACCACCCACGAGGCCACGTCTGGAATGTCTTCGTGAGACCGGCCTCATCCTGAGGTGCGACCGGAAGATCGGGAACCCCTTCCAGACAAAGCAGGGGAGTCGACCCTCCTGTCCAGATCAGGAGGGGAGAAAGGGCTCAGAGGAGGGGGTGCCGGAAAACCTCAGTGTTCCTCTCGAGGGAGACCGGGATTTCGGGGAACTTTGTGGGTCGCATCAAGGGTGCCAAGTGCCCTTTCGACCTCCAATTCCTAACGGGGGACTTCTCCTGAGACGCTGTAGCGGGAAAGGGCTTCATCTTGCGATGACGGGGGAGCCACGTGGTTTTCTCGAGTTACGGCGGGATTGTCAAGTTACGGCGGGGAATTCAGGATGCCTCTTGTGTTGGCCCAGGCAAGTCCAATCTTCCATTCGAGTTGCGAAGGAAAGCTGGGGATTGCTCTCGAGTGACTGCAGGGCCAATAGACCTCATCTAGGCTTGTGTCCAGAAGCCAATGTTCCTCTCCAGGGGCGACA
>NW_011454947.1:0-614 GCF_000754665.1 Bison bison bison | reverse complement strand
TTTCTCGGGGTTGAGGCAGGAAACCCTGGCTTCCCTCGACTTGTGCAGGTGACCTCAGGGGGCTTCTCATGGTGGCTCTGAGAAGTCAGGGAAACTGGAGGTGGGGGTCGGGGGGCCTCTCGGGACTCCACGGGGTTTGGTGCATTGGAAGAGGGCCTCATCTCCAGTTGAGGCAGGAACCTCAGGGTTCCTCTGATTTCAGACTCCGATCGCAGGGTCCCTGCAGACTGGGGACAGGAGAGTCAGGCCTCGTCTTGGGTTGAGGCACGGAACTCCGCTTGCCTCTCGAGGTGTCCCCGGGGAGAGAGGCCACTTGTCGAGCGGTATTTGGAACCTGGGGGTCTTTTCCGGACGATGCACGGGCGAGTCACTGCCCCTTCGTGTTGACTTCATTCACAGGGTGGAGTTCGGAGAGGTGTCCGGGCATCGGGTTCTTACCAAGAGGGGACCGGGAAATCGGGGTGCTTCGCAATGTGGAAGCGCCCACGAGGCCACGTCTGGAATGTCGTCGTGAGACCGGCCTCATCCTGAGGTGCGACCGGAAGGTCGGGAACCCCTTCCAGACAAAGCAGGGGAGTCGACCCTCCTGTCCAATCAGGAGGGGAGAAAGGGCT
>NW_011454946.1:0-553 GCF_000754665.1 Bison bison bison | reverse complement strand
TAGCCCTGTGCCGCTACAGCGTCTCAGGGAAGTCCCACTTTAGGAATTGGAGTTGGAAACGGTACTTGTCACCCTTGATGCGACCCACAAAGTGCCCCGACATCCCGATCTCCCTCGAGAGCAACACCGAAGTTTTCCGGCACCACTTCCTCTGAGCCTCTTCTACCCTCCTGATCTGGATAGGAGGGTCGACTCCTCTGCTTTGTCTGGAAGGGGTTCCCGACCTTCCGGTCGCACCTCAGGATGAGGCCGGTCTCACGACGACATTCCAGACGTGGCCTCGTGGGTGGTTCCACATTCCGAAGGACCCCGATTTCCCGGTCCCCTCTTGATAAGAACCCGATGCCCGGACACCTCTTCCAACTCCACCCTGTGAATGAAGTCAACACGATGGGGCAGTGACTCGCCCGTGCATCGTCGGGAAAAGACCTCCAGGTTCCAAATACCACTTGACAAGTGGCCTGTCTCCCCGGGAACACCTCGAGAGGCAAGCGGAGTTCCATGCCTCAACCCAAGACGAGGCCTGACTCTCCTGTCCCAAGTCTGCAGGGAC
>NW_011454945.1:0-541 GCF_000754665.1 Bison bison bison | reverse complement strand
GAGACCAAGCGCTGGTGAGCAAGGCCCGTAGCTTTATTTTCAACAGGGGCTTATATACCCTAAGTTACACATAGAGGATAATAGGGGATGCAAAGTCAGCAGTCTTTGATTCTTATAAAAAACCAGGGTTTCTTTCCTGCAAATTTATCGTATACAAATGGTTTAGGTGATTTACATCATCTTCTGGCCAGAAGGCCTACTAACATTTTATGACTCTTGACAAGGACTTATCAACAAAGATTTATTTTCTCTAAGAGTAATTATTTTAAGGTTTGGTGCCATCTTCCAAAGATAAAATTGCATTCCTATAGGGCGGATGTGTAATGGGTTTACAACAAAGGAAAGAATTTATTACCTTAAGGGTCTAAAGTTACTAACACCAAGGCCACTACTTATTTTATCTATATACCAACTATTAATTAATACATATTCAAGGATACAATTCAGGGGATGTGAAAACTTGGCAACAAGCATTGACTCATCAATGAAATCCTTTACTAGTCTTATTCTGACAGTTTCTAACTCTCTGAGAGGCTCTAAG
>NW_011454944.1:0-554 GCF_000754665.1 Bison bison bison | reverse complement strand
GGTGCATTGGAAGAGGGCCTCATCTCCAGTTGAGGCAGGAACCTCAGGGTTCCTCTGACTTCAGACTCCGATCGCAAGGTCCCTGCAGACTTGGGACAGGAGAGTCAGGCCTCGTCTTGGGTTGAGGCATGGAACTCCGCTTGCCTCTCGAGGTGTTCCCGGGGAGACAGGCCACTTATAGAGCGGTATTTGGAACCTGGGGGTCTTTTCCCGACGATGCTCGGGCGAGTCACTGCCCCTTCGTGTTGACTTCATTCACAGGGTGGAGTTCGAAGAGGTGTCCGGGCATCGGGTTCTTATCAAGAGGGGACCGGGAAATCGGGGTCCTTCGGAATGTGGAACCACCCATGAGGCCACGTCTGGAATGTCGTCGTGAGACCGGCCTCATTCTGAGGTGTGACCGGAATGTCGGGAACCCCTTCCAGACAAAGCAGGGGAGTCGACCCTCCTGTCCAGATCAGGAGTGTCGAAGGGGCTCAGAGGAAGTGGTGCCGGAAAACCTCGGTGTTCCTCTCGAGGGAGACCTGGATGTCGGGGAACTTCGTGGGTCGCAT
>NW_011454943.1:0-522 GCF_000754665.1 Bison bison bison | reverse complement strand
ACTGGGTGGACTAAAGGTAGTCAAGCTTCTGAGGCGTTGGAGAGAGGTCGAGAGATTGGTCTCTAGGCCATACAGGAGACGAAGGCCCTCAAGTCGCGATGACGGGGGAGGCTCGGGGTTGTTCTCGAGTGGCGGCCCCAGTGTGTGGTTTCTGGCGAGGTACGACGGCGAGGTCAGTGAGTCTCTCGTGGGGCGCCAAGGAAGTCGGGTCTCCATGCGAATGGCGAGGGGGAGCGCGTCATTGTTCTCAAGTCATAGTAGGGGAAGCTGGCCTCGAGACGTGTTGAAGAAGGCCTCTCGAGATCTTTCTCGGGTTGAGGCAGGACACCCTGGGGTCCCTCGACTTGTGCAGGTGACCTCAGGGGGCTTCTCATGGTGGCTCTGAGAAGTCAGGGAAACTGGAGGTGGGAGGGGCCTCTCGGCACTCCACTGGGTTTGGTGCATTGGAAGAGGGCCTCATCTCCAGTTGAGGCAGGAACCTCAGGGTTCCTCTGACTTCAGACTCTGATCGCAAGGTCCCTG
>NW_011454942.1:0-511 GCF_000754665.1 Bison bison bison | reverse complement strand
AAGTCGGGTCTGCATGCGAGAGGCAAGGGGAGCGCGTCATTGCTCTCGAGTCATGTAGGGGAATCTGGCCTCGAGACGTGTTGAAGAAGGTTTCTCGAGGTCTTTCTCGAGTTGAGGCAGAAACTCTGGCTTCCCTTGACTTGGGCAGGTGACCTCAGGGGGCTTCTCATGGTGGCTCTGAGAAGTCAGGGAAACTGGAGGTGGGAGGGGCCTCTCGGGACTCCACTGGGTTTGGTGCATTGGAAGAGGGCCTCATCTCCAGTTGAAGCACGAACCTCAGGGTTCCTCTGACTTCAGACTCCGATCGCAAGGTCCCTGCAGACTTGGAACAGGAGAGTCAGGCCTCGTCTTGGGTTGAGGCATGGAACTCCGCTTGCCTCTCGAGGTGTTCCCGGGGAGACAGGCCACTTGTCGAGCGGTATTTGGAACCTGGGGGTTTTTTCCCGACGATGCAAGGGCGAGTCACTCCCCCTTCGTGTTGATTTCATTCACAGGGTGGAGTTCGAAGAGG
>NW_011454941.1:0-503 GCF_000754665.1 Bison bison bison | reverse complement strand
CTCAGATACACAGATGACACCACCCTTTTATGGCAGAAAGTGAAAAGGAACTAAAAAGCCTCTTGATGAAAGTGAAAGAGGAGAGTGAAAAAGTTGGCTTAAAGCTCAACATTCAAAAAACGAAGATCATGGCATCTGGTCCCATCACTTCATGGGAAATACATGGGGAAACAGTGGAAACAGTATCAGACTTTATTGTTTGGGCTCCAAAATCACTGCAGATGGTGACTGAAGCCATGAAATTAAAAGACACTTACTCCTCGGAAGAAGTTATGACCAACCTAGATAACATGTTGAAAAGCAGAGACATTACTTTGCCAACAAATGTCCATCTAGTCAAGGCTATGGTTTTGCCAGTGGTCATGTATGGATGTGAGAGTTGGACTGTGAAGAAAGCTGAGCACTGAAGAATTGATGGTTTTGAACCGTGGTGTTGGAGAAGACTCTTGAGAGTCCCTTGGACTGCAACGAGATCCAACCAGTCCATTCTGAAGGAAATCCGC
>NW_011454940.1:0-524 GCF_000754665.1 Bison bison bison | reverse complement strand
ATGTCAGGATGGTGCCAGACACTATTATTGGAGAGTCACAAATCTCTTTTGTTTCTGTGTAAAAGGGAGGTCCTTTCAAGGCGTGAATGTTTCAGAACTTTAATTTATTTGGAAATGACCCAGCTCTTCAGTACACTGTCGTCACTTAGTTTAGCACAGGATAGAAACTCGGGTAACCCAAACACCTGGAGAAACGATTGTAAGTTCAGTTCCGTTCAGTTGCTCAGTCGTGTCTGACTCTTTGGGACCCCGTGGCCTGCAGGACGCTGGGCTTCCGTGTCCATCACCAACTCCAGGGGCTTGCTCAAACTCATGTCCATCGAATCAGTGATGCCATCCAACCATCTTATCCTCTGTCGTCCCCTTCTCCTCTGCCTTCAATCAAGACTCTCATAGGCAGATATTTTCGAGTGTAATTAGTGTTCATAGTTTCTCTAAAAGCTCATATCATATTTAATTTTTCGTTTTGTTCCTGTTCTTTCGAGGTACTTTCTTGTTGACAAGCTTGTGACAGAGATAACGAT
>NW_011454939.1:0-514 GCF_000754665.1 Bison bison bison | reverse complement strand
GCGTCTTTTAATTTCATGGCTGAAATCACCATCTACAGTGATTTTGGAGCCCCTCAAAATAAAGTCTGACACTGTTTCCACTGTTTCCCCATCTATTTCCCATGAACTGATGGGGCCAGATGCTATGGTTTTAGTTTTCTGAATGTTGAGCTTTAAGGCAACATTTTCACTCTCCTCTTTCACTTTCATCAAGAGGCTTTTGAGTTCCACTTGACTTTCTCCCGTAGAAGTCCAAAATTCTAGATGGAAAATTTGCACCTAAGTTGTGATACAGCTGATACAGAACATTACATATTTCATCAAACAAACTCTTTGTTTTGATATATGTTTGAGAAATGCAAACACTCTCTATGAAGAAACAGTGGTGTCCAGATTTTCATTTGTGAAATAGAATTGAAATTTCATACGGGTTCTTTTTATCTTCAGACCGAAGATTCAAATCTTCAGTGCCATGGTTTTCATATGTGAAATATACATATGTCCACATTTAATGGTAGAGAACCACCGCCCAGAT
>NW_011454938.1:0-527 GCF_000754665.1 Bison bison bison | reverse complement strand
AGGTACCCCAGGGTGTCCTGCCTCAACCCGAGAAAGACCTCGAGAGACCTTCTTCAACACGTCTCGAGGCCAGATTCCCCTACTATGACTCGAGAGCAATGACGCGCTCCCCCTCGCCACTCGCATGGAGACCCGACTTCCCTGGCGCCCCACTAGAGGATCACTGACCTCGCCGTCGTACCTAGGGAGAAACCGCACACTGGGGCCGCCGCTCGAGAACAACCCTGAGACTCCCCCATCATGGCGAGTTGAAGGCCTTCGTCTCCTGTATGGCCTAGAGACCAATCTCTCGACCTCTCTGCAACGCCTCAGGAGGCTTGACTCCCTTTAGTCCACCCAGTGAGCTCCAAGAGATACCCGTCGCTACTCGAGAGCAGAGCGGGGTTCTTTGCTTCCACTCGAGATGGATGCCTGTCTCCCCGGGTGCGTCTGGAATGCAACCCCGAGATCCATTTCGCCCCTGGAAAGGAACACTGGCTTCTGGACACAAGCCTAGATGAGGTCTATTGGCCCTGCAGTCACTCGAG
>NW_011454937.1:0-519 GCF_000754665.1 Bison bison bison | reverse complement strand
TAGAAAAAGCAGGGGAGTCGACCCTCCTGTTCAGATCAGGAGGGTAGAAGTGGCTCTGAGGAAGTGGTGCCGGAAAACCTCGGTGCTCCTCTCGAGGGAGACCGGGATGCCGGGGAACTTTGTGGGTCGCATCAAGGGTGCCAAGTAACGTTTCGACCTCCAATAACTAACGTGGGACTTCTCCTGAGGCGCTGTAGCGGGAAATGGCTTCATCTTGCGATGACGGGGGAACCACGTGGTTTTTCTCGAGTTGCGGCGGGATTCTCGAGTTACGACGGGGAATTCAGGTTACCTCTTGTGTTGGCCCAGGGAAGTCCAATCTTCCATTCGAGTTGCGAAGGAAAGCTGGGGATTGCTCTCGAGTGACAGCAGGACCAAGATACCTCATCTAGGCTTGTGTCCAGAAGCCAGTGTTCCTCTCCAGGGGCGACAGGGTTCTCGGGGATGCATTCCAGACACACCCGGGGAGACAGGCATTCATCTCGAGTGGAAGCAAAGAACTCCGCTCTGCTCTCGAGT
>NW_011454936.1:0-565 GCF_000754665.1 Bison bison bison | reverse complement strand
GGAAGCACCCACGAGGCCACGTCTGGAATGTCGTCGTGAGACCGGCCTCATCCTGAGGTGCGACTGGAAGTCGGGAACCCCTTCCAGTCAAAGCAGGGGAGTTGACCCTCCTGTGGAGATCAGGAGGGTAGAAGGGGCTCAGAGGAAGTGGTGCCGGAAAACCTCGGTGTTCCTCTCCAGGGAGACCGGGATGCCGGGGAACTTTGTGGGGGCGCATCAAGGGTGCCAAGTACCGTTTCGACCTCCAATTCCTAACGTGGGACTTCTCCTGAGACGCTGTAGCGGGAAAGGGCTTCATCTTGCGATGACGGGGGAACCACGTGGTTTTTCTCGAGTTGCGGCGGGATTCTCGAGGTACGACGGGGAATGAGGGATGCCTCTTGTGTTGGCCCAGGGAAGTCCAATCTTCCATTCGAGTTGCGAACGGAAAGCTGGGGAATTGCGTCTCGAGTGACTGCAGGGCCAATAGACCTCGGTCTAGGCTTGTGTCCAGAAGACCATTGTTCCTCTCCAGGGGCGACCGGGATCTCGGGGTTGCATTCCAGACGCACCCGGGGAGACAGGC
>NW_011454935.1:0-574 GCF_000754665.1 Bison bison bison | reverse complement strand
GATGAGGTCTATTGGCCCTGCAGTCACTCGAGAGCAATCCCCAGCTTTCCTTCGCAAGTCGAATGGAAGATTGGACTTCCCCGGGCCAACACAAGACGCATCCCGTATTCCCCGTCGTAACTCGAGAATCCCGCCGCAACTCGAGAAAAACCACGTGGTTCCCCCGTCATCGCAAGATGAAGCCCTTTCCCACTACAGCGTCCTCACGGAGAAGTCCCACGTTAGGAATTCGGAGGTCGAAACGGTACTTGGCACCCGTTGATCGCGCCCCACAAAGTTCCCCGGCATCCCGGTCTCCCTGGAGAGGAATACCGAGGTTTTTCCGGCACCACTTCCTCTGAGCCCCTTCTACCCTCCTGATCT
This sequence comes from Bison bison bison, assembly GCF_000754665.1. NCBI lineage: Eukaryota > Metazoa > Chordata > Mammalia > Artiodactyla > Bovidae > Bison > Bison bison. The sequence goes on along the minus strand of NW_011454935.1, from coordinate 211 downwards.
GGACAGGAGGGTCGACTCCCCTGCTTTGTCTGGAAGGGGTTCCCGACCTTCCGGTCACACCTCAGGATGAGGCCGGGCTCACGACGACATTCCAGACGTGGCCTCGTGGGTGCTTCCACATTGCGAAGCACCCCGATTTCCCGGTCCCCTCTTAGTAAGAATCCGATGCCCGGACACCTCTCCGAACTCCACCCTGTGAATGATGTCAACA
>NW_011454934.1:0-511 GCF_000754665.1 Bison bison bison | reverse complement strand
GTGGGGGCGCATCAAGGGTGCCAAGTACCGTTTCGACCTCCAATTCCTAACGTGGGACTTCTCCTGAGACGCTGTAGCGGGACATGGCTTCATCTTGCGATGACGGGGGAACCACGTAGTTTTTCTCGAGTTGCGGCGGGATTCTCGAGTTACGACGGGGAATTCGGGATGCCTCTTGTGTTGGCCCAGGGAAGTCCAATCTTCCATTCGAGTTGCGAAGGCACGCTGGGGACTGCTCTCGAATGACTGCAGGGCCAATAGACCTCATCTAGGCTTGTGTCCAGAAGCCAATGTTCCTCTCCAGGGGCGACCGGGATCTCGGGGTTGCATTCCAGACGCACCCGGGGAGACAGGCATTCATCTCGAGTGGAAGCAAAGAACCCCGCTCTGCTCTCGAGTCGCGACGGGTGTCTATTGGAGCTCACTGGGTGGACTAAAGGGAGTCAAGCCTCCTGAGGCGTTTGGAGAGAGGTCGCGAGGCTGGCCTCGAGGCCATGCAGGAGGCGAAGGC
>NW_011454933.1:0-504 GCF_000754665.1 Bison bison bison | reverse complement strand
GGAGAAGCAGCGCAGACGCCTGCACGCACCATTAGCAAGCGGGGGCGTGGGCAGGGAGGCGCAGCGTGGGCTGCATCGCTTAGAGTAAGAATCTGGCCTGAATACCCTGAGCACTATCTGAGTGAAATAATTTGGGCTAGCAAACCAGACTGTGGGATATCTACCACGCGAAAAGCCAGCCCCAACCTAAGACACCGCCAGGTCCGTGCACAGAACAAAGAACTGAACAGAGATAGCTGGCTGCAGACCTTCCCCCTCCAGTGACAGGGAGCCAGAGCCAGAAGGGGGCAATCGCAGCCCCAGAGAGACATTATATATAAAACTGTAAGCCGGCTTCTTTGCTAACTAAAACTTCTTGGGGGTCTGGACGGTTAACATCTGCCTGAGAAGGTGCGCCGGTTTTATACCCAGATAACCGAGTGGCTGGGAGGCGATAAGTCGCAGCATTGGCGCTCGCCAAACACCTCATCACTTGAGCTGCTCGGACCTGGGAAGAGCACAAAA
>NW_011454932.1:0-528 GCF_000754665.1 Bison bison bison | reverse complement strand
TTAAAAATTCCAACATATGGAGGATGAACAACACACTGCTGAATAACCAACAAATCACAGAAGAAATCAAAATTTACAATAGAAACTAATGAAAATGAAAACACAACAACTCAAAACCTGTGGGACACTTTAAAAGCAGTCCTAAGGGGAAAGTTCATAGCAATACAGGCATACCTAAAGAAACAAGAAAAAACTCAAATAAATAACCTAACTCTACACCTAAAGCAACTAGAAAAGGAAGAAATGAAGAACCCCAGGGTTAGTAGAAGGAAAGAAATCTTAAAAATTAGGGCAGAAATAAATGCAGAAGGAACAAAAGAGACCATAGCAAAAATCAACAAAGCCAAAAGCTGGTTCTTTGAAAGGATAAATAAAATTGACAAACCATTAGCCAGACTCATCAAGAAACAAAGGGAGAAAAATCAAATCAATAAAATTAGAAATGAAAATGGAGAGATCACAACAGACAACACAGAAATACAAAGGAGCATAAGAGACTACTATCAACAATTATATGCCAATAAAATG
>NW_011454931.1:0-529 GCF_000754665.1 Bison bison bison | reverse complement strand
TCTCTCGACCTCTCTCCAACGCCTCAGGAGCCTTGACTCCCTTTAATCCACCCAGTGAGCTCCAAGAGATACCCGTCGCGACTCGAGAGCAGAGCGGGGTTCTTTGCTTCCACTCGACATGAATGCCTGTCTCCCCGGGTGTGTCTGGAATGCAACCCCGAGATCCCTGTCGCCCCTGGAGAGGAACATTGGCTTTTGGACAGAAGCCTAGATGAGGTCTATTGGCCCTGCAGTCACTCGAGAGCAATCCCCAGCTTTCCTTCGCAACTCGAATGGAAGATTGGACTTCCCTGGGCCAACACAAGAGGCATCCTGAATTCCCCGTCGTAATTCGAGAATCCTGCTACACCTCGAGAAAAACCACGTGGTTCCCCCGTCATCGCAAGATGTAGCCCTGTGCCACTACAGCGTCTCAGGAGAAGTCCCACTTTAGGAATTGGAGTTCGAAACGGTACTTGTCACCCTTGATGCGACCCACAAAGTTCCCCGACATCCCGGTCTCTCTCGAGAGGAACACCGAAGTTTTCCG
>NW_011454930.1:0-558 GCF_000754665.1 Bison bison bison | reverse complement strand
CCCCTGGAGAGGAACATTGGCTTCTGGACACAAGCCTAGATGAGGTCTATTGGCCCTGCAGTCACTCGAGAGCAATCCCCAGCTTTCCTTCGCAACTCGAATGGAAGATTCTACTTCCCTGGGCCAACACAAGAGGCATCCTGAATTCCCCGTCGTAACTCGAGAATCCCGCCGCAACTCGAGAAAAACCACGTGGTTCCCCCGTCATCGCAAATGAAGTTCTTTCCCGCTACAGCGTCTCAGGAGAAGTCCCACGTTACGGAATTGGAGGTCGAAACGGTGCCTTGGCACCCTTGATGCGCCCCCACAAAGTTCCCCGGCATCCCGGTCTCCCTGGAGAGGAACACCAAGTGTTTCCGGCACCACTTCCTCTGAGCCCCTTCTACCCTCCTGATCTCGACAGGAGGGTCGACTACCCTGCTTTGTCTGGAAGGGGTTCCCGACCTTCCGGTCGCACCGCAGGATGAGGCCGGTCTCACGACGACATTCCAGATGTGGCCTCGTGGGTGCTTCCACATTGCGAAGCACCCCGATTTCCCTGTCCCCTCTTGGTAAGAA
>NW_011454929.1:0-526 GCF_000754665.1 Bison bison bison | reverse complement strand
TCCTGCTCAAACTCTTCCAAAAAATTGCAGAGGAAGGTAAACTTCCAAACTCATTCTATGAGGCCACATCACATAATACCAAAACCTGACAAAGATACCCACAAAAAAAGAAAACTACAGGCCAATATCACTGATGAACATAGATGCAAAAATCCTTAACAAAATTCTAGCAATCAGAATCCAACAACACATTAAAAAGATCATACACCATGATCAAGTGGGCTTTATCCCAGGTATGCAAGGATTCTTCAATATCTGCAAATCAATCAATGTAATACACCACATTAACAAATTGAAAATAAAAACCATATGATTATCTCAATAGATGCAGAGAAAGCCTTTGACAAAATTCAACATCCATTTATGATAAAAACTCTCCAGAAAGCAGGAATAGAAGGAACATACCTAAACATAATAAAAGCTATATATGACAAACCCACAGCAAACATTATCCTCAATGGTAAAAATTGAAAGCATTTCCCCTAAAGTCAGGAACAAGACAAGGGTGCCCACTTTCACCATTACT
>NW_011454928.1:0-510 GCF_000754665.1 Bison bison bison | reverse complement strand
GCTCCATGCTTATTGCCTGCTGATTGCGTGGTTCGTGTCTGCTCAGCTCTTTGAGTATTGCCTCCTGAGGTCCCTGTTCGGTCGCCACCTGCCGGGGACCAGCCCCAACTGATCCAGGGTATTCGAAGGAGAGATGGCCTAGGCGACTATTTATATGCTAATCACAGATGTCAAGAATAATAGTATGAGGAGAGCTCAGTAGGAAAATTCAGTGGAGAAAAGAGACTGAGTAGCTTGGTTTACGCGGAAGACCAACCAAACTTCAAGACAAAAAGTTTGCACCACTTACGTAGGCCGCAGGCGCCCTCTCGGATAGCGAAAGGTGCCTCACCCTAGACAGCTTCTCGAGTGGGTCTTAGCAGCCCAGGCATAAATAGTAAGCCTGGTGGGTTCCATGCTCCAGTTGGAGACTCAGCTGGAAGTTAAAGGGAAGAATGACAAGGAACTTTATGATTTGGAGCTGTAAGTTAACTCTTTGACAGAGAGAGCGAGATGGTGGTGGGGGACAGC
>NW_011454927.1:4600-5106 GCF_000754665.1 Bison bison bison | reverse complement strand
GGTCGAGAGATTGGTCTCTAGGCCATACAGGAGACGAAGGCCCTCAACTCGCGATGATGGGGGAGTCTCAGGGTTGTTCTCGAGCGGCGGCCACAGTGTGCGGTTTCTCCCTAGGTACGACGGCGAGGTCAGTGAGCCTCTCGTGGTGCGCCAGGGAAGTCGGGTCTCCATGCGAGTGGCGAGGGGGAGCGCGTCATTGCTCTCGAGTCATGGTAGGGGAATCTGGCCTCGAGAAGTGTTGAGGAAGGTCTCTCGAGGTCTTTCTCGGGTTGAGGCAGAAACCCTGGCTTCCCTTGACTTGTGCAGGTGACGTCAGGGGGCTTCTCATGGTGGCTGTGAGAAGTCAGGGAAACTGGAGGTGGGAGGGGCCTCTCGGCACTCCACTGGGTTTGGTGCATTGGAAGAGGGCCTCATCTCCAGTTGAGGCAGGAACCTCAGGGTTCCTCTGACTTCAGACTCCGATCGCAAGGTCCCTGCAGACTTGGGACAGGAGAGTCAGGCCTCGT
>NW_011454927.1:0-474 GCF_000754665.1 Bison bison bison | reverse complement strand
TCTGAAATGTCTTCGTGAGACCGGCCTCATCCTGAGGTATGACCGGAAGGTCGGGAACCCCTTCCAGACAAAGCAGGGGAGTCGACCCTCCTGTCCAGATCAGGAGGGTAGAAGGGGCTCAGAGGAAGTGGTGCCGGAAAACCTCGGTGTTCCTCTCGAGGGAGACCGGGATGTCGGGGCACTTTGTGGGTCGCATCAAGGGTGCCAAGTACCGTTTCGAGCTCCAATTCCTAAAGTGGGACTTCTCCTGAGACGCTGTAGCGGCACAGGGCTACATCTTGCGATGACGGGGGAACCACGTGGTTTTTCTCGAGGTGTAGCAGGATTCTAGAATTACGACGGGGAATTCAGGATGCCTCTTGTGTTGGCCCAGGGAAGTCCAATCTTCCATTCGAGTTGCGAAGGAAAGCTGGGGATTGCTCTCGAGTGACTGCAGGGCCAATAGACCTCATCTAGGCTTCTGTCCAGAAGCCA
>NW_011454926.1:0-520 GCF_000754665.1 Bison bison bison | reverse complement strand
CTGCGCAGAAGGTGGAGACCCACTACCATCCACCGCTATAGCCTCTCCCATAGGTCATCCCACAGCCTCATGATGAGGATCCAGAACATTTTTAATCATATTTATAGGATAAGTGTTCAGTTGTTTTTTTCACCTTCACCCAAGTATCTAAATTAACAGTAGCTTCTTTAACAGTTTCAAGATTACTTGTATAAAGAGTTGCCATTCTTAGTTTCAGTGTTATCCATGTCAGAAAATTAAGTATAGTAAAAGATTTTGCTTTAAGCTATCAAAAGATCAGGCTTTTCTTTGGCCTTTTAACTTCAGAAACCATTTTTTCTAACTCTAACTCTTTAACACTTTCAACACTTCCCACTCCTCTCGCCCTGTCTATCCTACAGGGGGGTACGCGGCAACCTCGAGTGGGGTCCTAGCCGTCCCGAACATTGGAAGAACAATAGGGCTGATGGCCCAGATTGTTCCGGGGGGAGGAACAGTAGGCTGATGGCCCAAACTGTTCCGAGGGAGGAGCAGTAGGGCT
>NW_011454925.1:0-505 GCF_000754665.1 Bison bison bison | reverse complement strand
GTCCAATCTTCCATTCGAGTTGGGAAGGAAAGCTGGGGATTGCTCTCGAGTGACTGCAGGGCCAATAGACCTCATCTAGGCTTGTGTCCAGAAGCCAATGTTCCTCTCCAGGGGCGACAGGGATCTCGGGGTTGTATTCCAGACACACCCGGGGAGACAGGCATTCATCTCTAGTGGAAGCAAAGAACCCCACTCTGCTCTCGAGTCGCGACGTGTATCTCTTGGAGCTCACTGGGTGGACTAAAGGGTGTCAAGCCTCCTGAGGCGTTTGGAGAGAAGTCGCGAGATTGGTCTCTAGCCCATGCAGGAGACGAAGGCCCTCATCTCGGGATGACGGGGTGTCTCGGGGTTGTTCTCGAGCGGCGGCCCCAGTGTGCGGTTTCTCACGAGGTACGACGGCGAGGTCAGTGAGCCTCTCGTGGGGCGCCAGGGAAGTCGGGTCTCCATGCGAGTGGCGAGGGCGAGGGCATCATTGCTCTCGAGCCATGGTAGTGTGCCGGGGACC
>NW_011454924.1:0-516 GCF_000754665.1 Bison bison bison | reverse complement strand
GAAGTCCATCTTCCATTCGAGTTGCGAAGGAAAGCTGGGGATTGCTCTCGAGTGACTGCAGGGCCAATAGACCTGAACTAGGCTGGTGTCCAGCAGCCAATGTTCCTCTCCAGGGGCGACCGGGATCTCGGGGTTGCATTCCAGACGCACCCGGGGAGACAGGCATTCATCTCGAGTGGAAGCAAAGAACCCACTCTGCTCTCGAGTCGCGACGGGTATCTCTTGGAGCTCACTGGGTGGACTAAAGGGAGTCAAGCCTCCTGAGGCGTTTGGAGAGAGGTCGCGAGGTTGGCCTCTAGGCCATGCAGGAGACGAAGGCCCTCATCTCCGCGATGACGGGGAGGTCTCGGGGTGGTTCTCGAGCGGCGGCCCCAGGGTGCGGTTTCTCACGAGGTACGACGGCGAGGTCAGTGAGCCTCTCGTGGGGCGCCAGGGAAGTCGGGTCTCCATGCGAGTGCCGAGGGGGAGCGCGTCATTGCTCTCGAGTCATGGTAGGGGAACCTGGCCTCGAGACGT
>NW_011454923.1:0-516 GCF_000754665.1 Bison bison bison | reverse complement strand
CTCGAGGGGCAAGCGGAGTTCCATGCCTCAACACAAGACGAGGCCTGACTCTCTTTCCCAAGTCTGCAGGGACTCTGGGATCGGAGTCTGAAATCCGAGGAACCGTGAGGTTCCTGCCTCAACTGGAGATGAGGCCCTCTTCCAATGCACCAAACCCAGTGGAGTGCCGAGAGGCCCCTCCCACCTCCAGTTTCCCTGACTTCTCAGAGCCACCATGTGAAGACCCTGAGGTCACCTGCACAAGTCGAGGGACCCCACGGGTGTCCTGCCTCAACCCGAGAAAGACACTCCGAGAGACCTTCTTCAACACGTCTCGAGGCCAGATTCCCCTACTATGACTTGAGAGCAATGACGCGCTCCCCCTCGCCATTCGCATGGAGACCCGACTTCCTTGGCGCCCCACGAGAGGCTCACTGACCTCGCCTTCTTACATAGGGAGAAACCGCACACTGTGGCCGCCGCTCGAGAACAACACTGAGACTCCCCATCACCGCGAGTTGAGGGCCGTCGTCTCCT
>NW_011454922.1:0-519 GCF_000754665.1 Bison bison bison | reverse complement strand
TGAGGGCCTTCGTCTCCTGCATGGCCTAGAGGCCAACCTCGCGACCTCTCTCCAAACGCCTCAGGAGGCTTGACTCCCTTTAGTCCACCCAGTGGGCTCCAAGAGATAGCCGTCGCGACTCGAGGGCAGAGCGGGGTTCTTTGCTTCCACTCGAGATGAATGCCTGTCTCCCCGGGTGCGTCTGGAATGCAACCCCGAGATCCCGGTCGCCCCTGGAGAGGAACATTGGTTTCTGGACACAAGCCCAGATGAGGTCTATTGGCCCTGCAGTCACTCGAGAGCAATCCCCAGCTTTCCTTCGCAACTCGGATGGAAGATTGGACTTCCCTGGGCCAACACAAGAGGCATCCCGAATTCCCCGTGGTAACTCGAGAATCCCGCCGCAACTCGAGAAAAACCACGTGGTTCCCCCGTCATCGCACGATGAAGCCCTTTCCCGCTACAGCGTCTCAGGAGAAGTCCCACGTTAGGAATTGGAGGTCGAAACGGTACTTGGCACCCTTGATGCGCCCCCACAAA
>NW_011454921.1:0-542 GCF_000754665.1 Bison bison bison | reverse complement strand
ATGGACGGAGAGCCTGGCAGGCTGCAGTCCATGGGGTCGCTCAGAGTCGGACACGACTGAGCGACTTCACTTTCACATTTCACTTTCATGCATTGGAGGAGGACATGACAACCCACTCCAGTGTTCTTGCCTAGAGAAGCCCAGGGACTGCGGGGCCCGGTGGGCTGCCGTCCATGGGGTCACACAGACTCGGACACGACTGAAACGACTTAGCAGCAGCAGCAGCAGCAGTGCATAGATATCAAAAGGGTTGAGAACAGTCAGGTAGGATCACACAAGTCACCGTGAACCAATAATACTTCTCCACTTAGCCAAAGCTAACAAAAGATTTCTGTTCTAGGTCAACCTAGAAGAGATCACGGAAGAGGTAAAGAAACTTAAAATCCATTAGCAAAGGCAGTTCAACCTCTCAAGAAACCTTGCGCTAGGCACAACACTCTTTTCTGGGGGTCCACTTTCCCTACAACCTCCTTATCCCATTCTGTACCCATTCCTTTGCTTCTCCCATCCTGAAACTGCCACCTGGAAGTAAGAACGACGTC
>NW_011454920.1:0-513 GCF_000754665.1 Bison bison bison | reverse complement strand
GAACAATATATATATATATATATATGCTTAATGAGGCTTAATGTACTTTTAGGAGCAATGTGTCAGAGAAAGATAGGACAAAGAAGTCAAACATTAAAGCCCTTCCATATATATATCAGAGGGCCTTAGATGATTACCAGAAAGCATTAGTATGGAAGTCTGTAGCAAATTGATTTTTTGAGTGACTCTATTAGTTGAGACTTTAAAAATTCGTTTTAATGTGCCTTGGGCATCTTTCTAATTTATGCTCAGTGTTAACTTGGTCAGTTTACATTGTATTTATTAAGCCTGCTGAAAATCAAGTTTTAGGGAAGAAAATAAAAGATTATTTTAGGATAGAATGGGCTAGATGGCCTTTGAAGAACTTTGTTTACATCAAATTGATGAAATTTCAGATAGTCAAGGATTCCTTTCTGCTTGTGATACTTGGAAATTGACAAAGAGAAGTCTGATTTCCAAAATCATTAACATTTTAAAAAGTAGGTGTTCTGTGTTGGTTAAAAACATTTTCTG
>NW_011454919.1:0-538 GCF_000754665.1 Bison bison bison | reverse complement strand
TCAGGGGGCTTCTCATGGTGGCTCTGAGAAGTCAGGGGAAACTGGAGGTGGTGGGGGTGGGCCTCTCGGGGACTCCACGGGGGTTTGGTGCATTGGAAGAGGGCCTCATCTCCAGTTGAGGCAGGAACCTCAGGGTTCCTCTGATTTCAGACTCCGATCGCAGGGTCCCTGCAGACTGGGGACAGGAGAGTCAGGCCTCGTCTTGGGTTGAGGCATGGAACTCCGCTTGCCTCTCGAGGTGTCCCCGGGGAGAGAGGCCACTTGTCGAGCGGTATTTGGAACCTGGGGGTCTTTTCCGGACGATGCCCGGGCGAGTCACTGCCCCTTCGTGTTGACTTCATTCACAGGGTGGAGTTCGGAGAGGTGTCCGGGCATCGGGTTCTCTCCAAGAGGGGACCGGGAAATCGGGGTGCTTCGCAATGTGGAAGCACCCACGAGGCCACGTCTGGAATGTCGTCGTGAGACCGGCCTCATCCTGAGGTGCGACCGGAAGGTCGGGAACCCCTTCCAGACAAAGCAGGGGAGTCGACCCTCCTGT
>NW_011454918.1:0-529 GCF_000754665.1 Bison bison bison | reverse complement strand
ACCCGGGGAGACAGGCATCCATCTCGAGTGGAAGCAAAGAACCCCGCTCTGCTCTCGAGTCGCGACGGGTATCTCTTGGAGCTCACTGGGTGGACTAAAGGGAGTCAAGCCTCCTGAGGCGTTTGGAGAGAGGTCGAGAGATTGGTTTCTAGGCCATACAGGAGACGAAGGCCCTCAAGTCGCGATGACGGGGGAGGCTCGGGGTTGTTCTCGAGCGGCGGCCCCAGTGTGCGGTTTCTCGCGAGGTCCGACGGCGAGGTCAGTGAGCCTCTCGTGGGGCGCCAAGGAAGTCGGGTCTCCATGCGAATGGCGAGGGGGAGCGTGTCATTGCTCTCAAGTCATAGGAGGGGAATCTGGCCTCGAGATGTGTTGAAGAAGGTCTCTCGAGGTCTTTCTTGGGTTAAGGCAGGACACCATGGGGTCCCTCGACTTGTGCAGGTGACCTCACGGGGCTTCTCATGGTGGCTCTGAGAAGTCAGGGAAACTGGAGGTGGGAGGGGCCTCTCGGCACTCCACTGGGTTTGGATTA
>NW_011454917.1:0-532 GCF_000754665.1 Bison bison bison | reverse complement strand
GTGGAAGTAGCCTACGGTCCAGCAGTCCGATCCCAGGCATAGATCCACCCACGGTATAAGTGAACAAGATAGATGCCCCGTTTGGGCACATCTATCTGTGCGTGCGCGCGCACATGCGCATGCGCGATCGCCTGCGAGGCAGGGGGTGGGGCGGGGCGGGGGCTCTGGCTGGAGTCGGTGCAAGCCCCGGGATTGCCTGAGGCAAGCCAAAGGAGCCCCAGGTGGAGACGGGACTGCCGGTCGTCGGGTGTCCTGGAAGCCGAATGCGAATGCGGAGGGGCTCGCGGGCCGCGCGGAGGCAACCCAGGTCTGACTAGCGGGAGTCGGGGCCCCGGCCACCCGCTCCCCGCGGCCCGGGAGTGGCTGGGGCTCGGGGGGGATCCAAGAATCGGGACGCGCGGCGGGGGCTAAAGGACCTCTTCTGGTAGGCAAAAAGCCTCGAGCACCCGGGATTCCCAGGTGGTCTCCCATCCTAAGTATACTAACCAGGCCCGACCCTGCTTAGCTTCCGAGATCAGACGAGATCGGGCGC
>NW_011454916.1:0-517 GCF_000754665.1 Bison bison bison | reverse complement strand
TTTAGCATAATTAATGGGGCTCGAGCCAGGACTCACTTATATGCATGTAGACTGCTATCTTAGGAAAATTCCAATTATGAGATCATATAACCTGATATCTGGGATTTCACTTTCTTGGTGAGTACTTCTCCACTTATGAAAAAGGAAGATAGCACTAGTTAGAAGGTACATCTTTGTATTAGGACTTTTCTATCAATTTCCCAACTCTACCAATTGTTCTAGGTAACTTCCTGACACTACTAAATATGGCCAACTATATTGTATCTCCTCCTGCCATACTAGAGGCATTACAGTAAGTGTAAAGGCAGATAACACACAAAAGTACATTAACAGCTCATGATTCTTTGCTAATTTTCTTTTCAGTTGATGTATCCATAGGTGTGAGTGGGGTATTAAAGTCCCCCATTATAATTGTGGTACTGTTAATTCCCCCTTTCCTACTTCCTTCGCATTTGCCTTGCATCTTGAGGTGCTCCTAAATGGCACAATGGACTAGTTACACCTAATTGTTATATAT
>NW_011454915.1:0-512 GCF_000754665.1 Bison bison bison | reverse complement strand
ATGGAGAAATATACCATGTTCATGGATTGGAAGAATCAACATAGTGAAAATGAGTATACTACCAAAACAATTTATAGATTCAACGCAATCCCTATCAAGCTACCAACAGTATTCTTCACAGAGCTAGAACAAATAATTTCACAATTTGTATGGAAATACAAAAAACCTCAAATAGCCAAAGCGATCTTGAGAAAGAGAATGGAACTGGAGGAATCAACCTACCTGACTTCAAGCTCTACTCAAAGCCACAGTTATCAAGACAGTATGGTACTGGCACAAAGACAGAAATATTGATCAATGGAATAAAATAGAAAGCCCAGAGATAAATCCACGCACATATGGACACCTTATCTTTGACAAAGGAGGAAAGAATATACAATGGATTAAAGACAATCTCTTTAACAAGTGGTGCTGGGAAATCTGGTCAACCACTTGTAAAAGAATGAAACTGGACCACTTTCTAACACCATACACAAAAATAAACTCAAAATGGATTAAAGATCTAAACGTAA
>NW_011454914.1:0-514 GCF_000754665.1 Bison bison bison | reverse complement strand
GAAACCGCACCCTGGGACCGCCGCTCGAGAACCAACCCGAGCTCCCCCGTCATCGCGAGATGAGGGCCTTCGTCTCCTGAATGGCCTAGAGGCCAACCTCGCGACCTCTCTCCAAATGCCTCAGGAGGCTTGACTCCCTTTAGTCCACCCAGTGAGCTCCAAGAGATACCCGTAGCCACGCGGGAGCAGAGCGGGGTTCTTTGCTTCCACTCGAGATGAATGCCTGTCTCCCCGGGTGCGTCTGGAACTGCAACCCCGAGATCCCGGTCGCCCATGGAGAGGAGCATTGGCTTCTGGACACAAGCCCAGATGAGGTCTATTGGCCCTGCAGTCACTCGAGACGCAATCCCCAGCTTTCCTTCGCAACTCGAATGGAAGATTGGACTTCCCTGGGCCAACACAAGAGGCATCCCGAATTCCCCGTCGTAACTCGAGAATCCCGCCGCAACTCGAGAAAAACCACGTGGTTCCCCCGTCATCGCAAGATGAAGCCCTTTCCCGCTACAGCGTCTCA
>NW_011454913.1:0-517 GCF_000754665.1 Bison bison bison | reverse complement strand
AACTAGGGAGAAAGACTGGCAAAAGAGGCCTTCTGATCGCCAGCTACAAGAAGACTCAAAAAAAGACTCTGATAGGGACATAACTCATGTGGTCTAGTCAGTTCTGTGTCCCTGAACCCTGTACACTTGGCACCACCAGGGTCCTTGAAAGCCAAGCACCTGCTCCACTTTCACAATTAACTCTCACTGGAGAAAAGCTGCCACAGATGAAAACAAAACAAACAAAAAAAATCTTGCAACATTTTGCACTAGTTTGCTTCAGTCCTGTCTAACACTTTGTGGGACACATTTCACCACTACAGAGAACAAGCTCTAAAATACATATACTGGAACAACTGACCTTTTCCAGTCTTGTTGCCACTGCTGAATTTTCCAAATTTGCTGGCACATTGAATTCAGCACTTTCACAGAACTATCTTTTAGGATTTGAAATCGCTCAACTGGGGTTCCATATCTCCACTAGCTTTGTTTGTATTGATGTTTCCTAAGGATGACTTGACTTCATGTTTCAGGATGT
>NW_011454912.1:0-561 GCF_000754665.1 Bison bison bison | reverse complement strand
GGTTAGGGCTGGCTTTTCGCGTGGTAGGTATCCCACAGTCTGGTTTGCTAGCCCCAAATTATTTCGCTCAGATAGCGCTCAGGGGTATTCAGGCCAGATTCTTACTCTCAGCGATGCAGCCCACGCCGCGCCTCCCTGCCCAGCCCCGGTTTGCTAATGGCGGATGCAGGCGTCTGCGCTGCTTCTCTGCTGGGGGAGTTACTGTAGGGCTCGCAATCTGCGAGTTTTAAATTGTTTATTTATTTTTCTCCCTGTTATGTTGCCCTCTGTGCTTCCAAAGCTCGGCACAGATTCGGCAGTGAGAAGGTTTCCTGATGTTTGGAAACTTCTCTCTTTTAAGATTCCCTTCCCGGGACGGAACTCCGTCCCTCCCTCTTTTGTCTCTTTTTTTGTTTTTAATATTTTTTCCTCCTACCTCCTTTCGAAGAGTTGGGTTGCTTTTCTGGGTGCCTGATGTCCTCTGCCGGCATTCAGAAGTTGTTTTGTGGAATTTACTCGACGTTTAAATGCTCTTTTGCTGAATTTGTGTGGGAGAAAGTGTTCTCCCCGTCCTACTCCTCC
>NW_011454911.1:0-510 GCF_000754665.1 Bison bison bison | reverse complement strand
TTGTCTCACTTCGATGTAACTTTGTCTTGGGTACACACAGAACCCTGGGGTGGGACCAGGGGTTTTCCCAGATGACGCTTCAACCTCCAGGACTTAGGTGACTTGTTCCCAGCCCCTCCCTCCATGCACATCTGAAGCCCTTTCCTCTTTTAAGGGGTTTAACCTAACTTCTGCCCACTTTCAAGTGTTCAAGTTCTGAATCTCATCATGAAACACCGCTAGGCCGCCTTTTCCTTCTGCCCCATGACCAGTCCCTCAGAAATGGGTGGTCCTACAGGAGAGGCAGGGGGGCCAGCACGCCATTCCTCATCAGGCTCGGATGTTGCTTCTAGAAGACTTGCCTGAAAGACGCAGAAAAGCCTCTGTCACTGACACTTTTTTCCTTCCTTGACCTCTGTCCCCACTCATATCCCTAATTTTGCAACAGGAAGGAAAGGACAGATCCCACTGGAGAGACTCCTGGAGAGAAAAGTGGAAGGGGCTCTTCTCAGGTCCCAGAACCTCCTCCGG
>NW_011454910.1:0-525 GCF_000754665.1 Bison bison bison | reverse complement strand
GTCGTAATTCGAGAATCCTGCTACACCTCGAGATAAACCACGTGGTTCCCCCGTCATCGCAAGATGTAGCCCTGTGCCGCTACAGCGTCTCAGGAGAAGTCCCACTTTAGGAATTGGAGTTCGAAACGGTACTTGTCACCCTTGATGCGACCCACAAAGTGCCCCGACATCCCGGTCTCCCTCGAGAGGAACACCGAAGTTTTCCTGCACCACTTCCTCTGAGACTCTTCTACCCTCCTGATCTGGACAGGAGGGTCGACTCCTCTGCTTTGTCTGGAAGGGGTTCCCGACCTTCCGGTCGCACCTCAGGATGAGGCCGGTCTCACGACGACATTCCAGTCGTGGCCTCGTGGGTGGTTCCACATTCCGAAGGACCCCGATTTCCCGGTCCCTTCTTGATAAGAACCCGATGCCCGGACACCTCTTCGAACTCCACCCTGTGAATGAAGTCAACACGAAGGGGTAGTGACTCGCCCGTGCATCGTCTGGAAAACACCCCCAGGTTCCAAATACCACTCGACAAGT
>NW_011454909.1:0-506 GCF_000754665.1 Bison bison bison | reverse complement strand
TGACACACCCTTATGGCAGAAAGTGAAGAGGAACTAAAAAGCCTCTTGATGAAAGTGAAAGAGGAGAGTGAAAAAAGTTGGCTGAAAGCTCAACATTCAGAAAACAAAGATCATGGCATCCGGTCCCATCACTTCATGGGACATAGATGGGGAAACAGTGGAAACAGTGTCAGTACTTTATTTTTTGGGGCTCCAAAAATCACTGCAGATGGTGACTGCAGCCATGAAATTAAAAGACGCTTACTTCTTGGAAGGAAAGTTATGACCAACCCAGATAGCATATTCAAAAGCAGCGACATTACTTTGTCAACAAAGGTTCATCTAGTCAAGGCTATGGTTTTTCCAGTGGTCATGTATGGACTGTGAAGAAAGCTGAGAGCTGAAGAATTGTTGCTTTTGAACTATGGTGTTTGGAGAAGACTCTTGAGAGTCCCTTGGACTGCAAGGAGATCCAACCGGTCCATCCTAAAGGATATCAGTCCTGGATGTTCATTGGAAGGACTAAT
>NW_011454908.1:0-523 GCF_000754665.1 Bison bison bison | reverse complement strand
AGTCCACCCCAGTGAGCTCCAAGAGATACCCGTCGCGACTCGAGAGCAGAGCGGGGTTCTTTGCTTCCACTCGAGATGAATGCCTGTCTCCCCGGGTGCGTCTGGAATGCAACCCCGAGATCCCGGTCGCCCCTGGAGAGGAACATTGGCTTCTGGAAACAAGCCCAGATGAGGTCTCTTGGCCCTGCAGTCACTCGAGAGCAATCCCCAGCTTTCCTTCGCAACTCGAATGGAAGATTGGACTTCCCTGGGCCAACACAACGAGGCCATCCGAATTCCCCGTCGTAACTCCGAGAATCCCGTCCGCAACCTTCGACGAAAACCCACGTGGTTCCCCGTCACTACGCAAGACTGAAGCCCTTTCCCGCTACAGCGTCTCGTAGGTAGAAGTTCCCCACGTTAGGAATTGGAGGTACGAAACGGTACCTTGGCACCCCGTTGATGAGACCCCACAACGTTACCCCCGGCATCCCGGTCTCCCTGGAGAGGAACACCGAGGTTTTGCGGCACCACTTCCTCTGAG
>NW_011454907.1:0-524 GCF_000754665.1 Bison bison bison | reverse complement strand
GAGTCATCCACATTAAGCACAAAATGTTCATAGGGCCTCGGTTGTTCTAAGGTAAAAATTGCTACATCGTTCTATCTGTCACAAGCTTGTCAACAAGAAAGTACCTCGAAAGAACAGGAAGAAAACGAAAATTAAATGTGATATGAGCTTTTAGATAAACTATGAACACTAATTACACTCTACAATATCTGCCTATGAGAGTCTTGATTGAAGGCAGAGGAGAAGGGGACGACAGAGGATAAGATGGTTGGATGGCATCACTGATTCGATGGACATGAGTTTGAGCAAGCCCCTGGCGTTGGTGATGGTACACGGAAGCCCAGCGTCCTGCAGGCCACGGGGTCGCAAAGAGTCAGACACGACTGAGCCACTGAACGGAACTGAACTTACAATCGTTTCTCCAGGTGTTTTGGTTACCCGAGTTTCTATCCTGTGCTAAACTAAGTGACGACAGTGTACTGAAGAGCTGGGTCATTTCCAAATAAATTAAAGTTCTGAAACCATTCACGCCTTGAAAGGACCTC
>NW_011454906.1:0-507 GCF_000754665.1 Bison bison bison | reverse complement strand
GAGGCCCTCTTCCAATGCACCAAACCCAGTGGACGTGCCGAGAGGCCCCTCCCACCTCCAGTTTCCCTGATTTCTCAGAGCCACCATGAGAAGCCCCCTGAGGTCACCTGCACAAGTCAAGGGAAGCCAGGGTTTCTGCCTCAACTCAAGAAAGACCTCGATAGACCTTCTTCAACACGTCTCGAGGCCAGATTCCCCTACCATGACTCGAGAGCAATGACGCGCTCCCCCTCGCCACTCGCATGGAGACCCGACTTCCCTGGCGCCCCACGAGAGGCTCACTGACCTCGCCGTCGTACCTAGGGAGAAACCACACACTGTGGCCGCCGCACGAGAACAACCCTGAGACTCCCCCATCATCGCGAGTTGAGGGCCTTCGTCTCCTGTATGGCCTAGAGACCAATCTCTCGACCTCTCTCCAACGCCTCAGGAGGCTTGACTCCCTTTAGTCCACCCAGTGAGCTCCAAGAGATACCCGTCGCGACTCGAGAGCAGAGCGGGGTTCTT
>NW_011454905.1:0-545 GCF_000754665.1 Bison bison bison | reverse complement strand
GGCCACGTCTGGAATGTCATCGTGAGACCGGCCTCATCCTGAGGTGGGACCGGAGTCGGGAACCCTTCTAGACAAAGCAGGGGAGTCGACCCTCCTGTCCAGATCAGGAGGATAGAAGTGGCTCTGAGGAAGTGGTGCCGGAAAACCTCGGTGTTCCTCTCGAGGGAGACCGGGATGTCGGGGAACTTTGTGGGTCGAATCAAGGGTGCCAAGTACCGTTTCGACCTCCAATTCCTAACGTGGGACTTGTCTGGAGACGCTGTAGCGGGAAAGGGCTTCATCTTGCGATGACGGGGGAACCACGTGGTTTTTCTCGAGTTGCGGAGGGATTCTCAAGTTACGACAGGGAATTCAGGATGCCTCTTGTGTTGGCCCAGGAAAGTCCAATCTTCCATTCGAGTTGCGAAGGAAAGCTGGGGATTGCTCTCGAGTGACTGCAGGGCCAATAGACCTCATCTAGGCTTGTGTCCAGAAGCCAGTGTTCCTCTCCAGGTGCGACAGGGATCTCGGGGTTGCATTCCAGACGCACCCGGGGAGACAGGCAT
>NW_011454904.1:0-504 GCF_000754665.1 Bison bison bison | reverse complement strand
TTCGAGTTGCGAAGGAAAGCTGGGGATTTCTCTCGAGTGACTGCAGGGCCAATAGACCTCATCTAGGCTTCTGTCCAGAAGCCAATGTTCCTCTCCAGGGGCGACAGGGATCTCAGGGTTGCATTCCAGACACACCCGGGGAGACAGCCATTCATGTCGAGTGGAAGCAAAGAACCCCGCTCTGCTCTCGAGTCGCGACGGGTATCTCTTGGAGCTCACTGGGTGGACTAAAGGGAGTCAAGCCTCCTGAGGCGTTGGAGAGAGGTCGAGAGATTGGTCTCTAGGCCATACAGGAGACGAAGGCCCTCAACTCGCGATGATGGCGGAGTCTCAGGGTTGTTCTCGAGCGGCGGCCACAGTGTGCGGTTTCTCCCTAGGTACGACGGCGAAGTCAGTGAGCCTCTCGTGGGGCGCCAGG
Organism: Bison bison bison; assembly: GCF_000754665.1. NCBI lineage: Eukaryota > Metazoa > Chordata > Mammalia > Artiodactyla > Bovidae > Bison > Bison bison. Next base: position 86 of record NW_011454904.1, on the reverse strand, counting down.
GAAGTCGGGTCTCCATGCGAGTGGCGAGGGGGAGCGCGTCATTGCTCTCGAGTCATGGTAGGGGAATCTGGCCTCGAGACGTGTTG
>NW_011454903.1:0-544 GCF_000754665.1 Bison bison bison | reverse complement strand
AATCCCCAGCTTTCCTTCGCAACTCGAATGGAAGATTGGACTTCCCTGGGCCAACACAAGAGGCATCCTGAATTCCCCGTCGTAACTCGAGAATCCTGCCGCAACTCGAGAAAATCCACGTGGTTCCCCCGTCATCGCAAGATGAAGCCCTTTCCCGCTACAGTGTCTCAGGAGAAGTCCCACGTGAGGTATTGGAGGTGGAAACGGTACTTGGCACCCTTGATGCTACCCACGAAGTGCCCCGACATCCCGGTCTCCCTCGAGAGGAACACCGAAGATTTCCGGCACCACTTCCTCTGAGCCTCTTCTACCCTCCTGATCTGGACAGGAGGGTCGACTCCTCTGCTTTGTCTGGAAGGGGTTCCCGACCTTCCGGTCGCACCTCAGGATGAGGCCGGTCTCACGACGACATTCCAGACGTGGCCTCGTGGGTGGTTCCACATTGCGAAGGACCCCAATTTCCCGGTCCCCTCTTGATAAGAACCCGATGCCCGGACACCTCTTCGAACTCCACCCTGTGAATGAAGTCAACACGAAGGGGCAG
>NW_011454902.1:0-517 GCF_000754665.1 Bison bison bison | reverse complement strand
GTTCACGAGGACACTTTTATGAATGGCACTGCATTCTCTCTGTCAAGCACAGTCAGATCTCCTTATCATCACTTGTTAATGTGCATTCATTTTTTACTTTCCTCTCCTAAGAAACTTTGTTCTAATTTTTGCCAAATCCCCATAGGTATCCTTTCCAGGGCTGAGAGTGTTGCAACCGTCCGTTTCTGTGAGGTGTTATACAGTTTTAGTCCCTCAGGGTAGAACATAAATTCCAGAAGAGCAGGAACTCCTCTCTTTTAATTCAACATTGTATCCCTAAGTGCCCAATGGCATTCCTATGCATAGTAGATGCTTCATAAGCATTTGCTGAAATAATTAATTTGCAGATGAACCAAAAGTTAGGGCAACACAAATCTGTAGCCATGGAACACAATAACATTTACTGATTTTGAAACTTAATTAATTGGACCAATGTTGCATCCTAGCCACTTTAGCCATGAACTGCCTTGGCCCCTAATTCATTACTGATAAATGTCAGACTCACCAAGTGTGTTTT
>NW_011454901.1:0-503 GCF_000754665.1 Bison bison bison | reverse complement strand
CCTACGTGGTTTTTCTCGAGGTGTAGCAGGATTCTCGAGTTACGACGGGGAATTCAGGATGCCTCTTGTGTTGGCCCAGGGAAGTCCAATCTTCCATTCGAGTTGCGAAGGAAAGCTGGGGATTGCTCTCGAGTGACTGCAGGGCCAATAGACCTCATCTAGGCTTGTGTCCAGAAGCCAGTGTTCCTCTCCAGGGGCGAAAGGGATCTCGGGGTTGCATTCCAGACGCACCCGGGGAGACAGGCATCCATCTCGAGTGGAAGCAAAGAACCCCGCTCTGCTCTCGAGTCGCGACGGGTATCTCTTGGAGCTCACTGGGTGGACTCAAGGGAGTCAAGCCTCCTGAGGCGTTTGGAGAGAGGTCGAGAGATTGGTCTCTACGCCATACAGGAGACGAAGGCCCTCAAGTCGCGATGACGGGGGAGGCTCGGGGTTGTTCTCGAGCGGCGGCCCCAGTGTGCGGTTTCTCGCGAGGTACGACGGCGAGGTCAGTGAGTCTCTCG
>NW_011454900.1:0-699 GCF_000754665.1 Bison bison bison | reverse complement strand
GGGCCTGATCACGTGACTCTGCAGGCACTGATCCCGTGACTCTGCAGGCACTGATCACGTGGCTGATCAAGTCCAGATCACGTGACTGAGCATGCACTGATCACTTTGCTATCATGCACTGATCACGTGACTGCTCATGCACTGATGACGTGGCTGATTAGGCACTGATCACATGGCTCATCATGCACTAATCACCTGTTTCTCAGGCAACGATCAGTGACTGACAGGCGCTGATTGTGGGACTGTGCAGGCACTGATCAAGTGGCTGATCAGGAACTGACCACCTGACTGTGCATGGGGTGATCACGTGGCTGGTCGTTCACTGATCCCGTGTTTATCATACGGTGATCACGTGACTGAGAGGCGCTGATCACGTGACTGTGCAGTCAGTGATCATGAGGCTGATCATGCACTGATATCGTGACTGAGCATGCACTGATCATGTGCCGGGAGCCGGTGAGGCCTTCCACTATGGACAAAGGTCATGAGGAAGGAGGCTCGGCATACGCAAATGCGGGACAGAGCCTAAGGAGTCCACCCGGATATTCCCGAGCATCTCCCCCCAAAAAAAACCAGAGTTTGCCTATTTATTGCTTTGTGCTGTCACCTCTGGTTTCACTGGAGGCTGCCCCCACCACCATCTCGCTCTCTCTGTCAAAGAGTTAACTTAGAGCTCCAGTTCATAAAGTTACTTGTCAT
>NW_011454899.1:0-533 GCF_000754665.1 Bison bison bison | reverse complement strand
GTGCACACCCCCAGCCCCTAAGCCCTCTGCAGGGACGCTTGGCTCCTAGGTCCGAAGGGAAGGCGAGAGCTGAGCTGAGGCAGCAGTCAGGCACCGGTCACGTCTCCCACACTCTCGCAGCCTGCTCTTTCCCGGGCGCGAACGCTAGAAGCTGGGCAGGGCTTGGGGAGGCTCGCCCAGCCCAGAGCAGCCTCTCGGCCGGGGCTCTGTGCTATCGCGCCTGGGCGCAGAGCTGGAGCTCCGCCGGTGTGGAAGCTCACTCGGTCCTTCCCAGTAACAGGCTTGCAAGCACCCGCCGGCAGCCAGCCTCTTCTCTCCCGCGTTCCGGGCATTGGGCTCCAAACCTGGGACCAAAGTACTGCCCGGAGCTCACTGATCTTGGCTGTTTCCCCTGCGCTGCGGCTGTGCTAGGGAGCCCAAACACACAGGGGAAGCCCGCACAGCACATCCACCTGCCTCTAGGCGGGAGGACAGCTCCAGGGAAGGCCCGGTCTGGCAGGCGCTTTCTGGGCACAAACGGAGCAACACTCTGG
>NW_011454898.1:0-517 GCF_000754665.1 Bison bison bison | reverse complement strand
GCGTGGTTCGTGTCTGCTCAGCTCTTTGAATATTGCCTCCTGAGGTCCCTGTTCGGTCGCCACCTGCCGGGGACCAGCCCCAACTGATCCAGGGTATTCGAAGGAGAGATGGCCTAGGCGACTATTTTTATGCTAAACAGAGATATCAAGAATAATAGTATGAGGATAGCTCAGTAGGAAAATTCGGTGGAGAAAAGAGACTGAGTAGCTTGGTTTACGCGGAAGACCAATCAAACTTCAAGACAAGAAGTTTGCACGACTAACGTAGGCCGCAGGCGCCCTCTCGAATAGCGAAAGGTGCCTCACCCTAGACACCTTCTCCAGTGGGTCTTAGCAGCCCAGGCATAAGTAGGAAGCGCGGTGGGTTCCGCGCTCCAGATGGAGACTCAGCTGGAAGTTAAAGGGAAGAATGACAAGGAACTTGATGAATTGGAGCTGTAAGTTAACTCTTTGACAGAGAGAGCGAGATGGTGGTGGGGGACAGCCCCCAGTGAAATCAGAGGTGAGAGCACAAAGC
>NW_011454897.1:0-511 GCF_000754665.1 Bison bison bison | reverse complement strand
GCAACAGTTAGAACTGGACGTGGAACAACAGACTGGTTCCAATTAGGAAAAGCAGTACGTCAAGGCTGTATATTATCACCCTGCTTATGTAACTTCTATGCAGAGTACATCATGAGAAATCCTGGACTGGAAGAAACACAAGCTGGAATCAAGATTGCCGGGAGAAATATCAGTAACCTCAGATATGCAGATGACACCGCCCTATGGCACAAAGTGAAGAGGAACTAAAAAGCCTCCTGAGGAAGGTGAAAGTGGAGAGTGAAAAAGTTGGCTTCAAGCTCAACATTCAGAAAACGAAGATCATGGCATCCAGTCCAATCACCTCATGGGAAATAGATGGGGAAACGATGGAAACAGTGTCAGACTTTATTTTGGGGGGCTCCAAAATCACTGCAGATGGTGACTGCAGCCATGAAATTAAAAGACACTTACTCCTTGGAAGGAAAGTTATGACCAACATAAATAGCATATTCAAAAGCAAAGACATTACTTTGCCAACAAAGGTCCGTCT
>NW_011454896.1:0-514 GCF_000754665.1 Bison bison bison | reverse complement strand
TTGGGGGCTCGTCCGGGATCCTTCAGGACAAGGTAAGGATGCTTGGAGCTTTAGTTCTTTGTTCTCTTAGCGAACACGTTTTCTGCTGTGCTTTACTAACTCTACTGTGTGCTTGTGTGAATGAATGGCATGCCCTGCGTGAAACAAGTAAGGAGCTCTGCTCTGCGGTTCCACGGTGATCTCATAGGGCTTATGGCAGAAACCTGTCGGGGCGTTATACCGACCTGCCAATGCCAAGAGGCACCCAATGTCTCCTTCGGGAACCGACCAGAAATGGGCAAAGCGTGTGGACCAAACTCTCCTTTCTTGGTCAAACTTTTCGGTCTCTTTGACCATTTCATAACTCCTTGGGAATTAGAAGTACTAACCTAATCTATCGGATCATAGACTTTCAAGGGACTTGTGATCTATACTGTTATTGTGTACTGTGGCTTAGGTCCCAAACTTGGATTGGTAGTCAAGAAAGTGTCTAGCCTCGCTAGGAATCGAAAGTTCAGAAGCTAGATGGAGCTCT
>NW_011454895.1:0-537 GCF_000754665.1 Bison bison bison | reverse complement strand
TTGAGGCATGGAACTCCGCTTGCCTCTCGAGATGTCCCCGGGGAGAGAGGCCGCTTGTCGAGCTGTATTTGGAACCTGGGTTTTTCCGAACGAGGCCGGAAAAACTGCCCCTTCGTGTGGACTTCATTCACAGGGTGGAGTTCGGAGAGGTGTCCGGGCATCGGGTTCTTCTCAAGAGGGGACCGGGAAATCGGGGTCCTACGGAATGTGGAACCACCCACGAGACCACGTCTGGAATGTCTTCGTGAGACCGGCCTCATCCTGAGGTGCGACCGGAAGGTCGGGAACCCCTTCCAGACAAAGCAGGGGAGTCGACCCTCCTGTCCAGATCAGGAGGGGAGAAAGGGCTCAGAGGAGGGGGTGCCAGAAAACCTCAGTGTTCCTCTCGAGGGAGACCGGGATTTCGGGGAACTTTGTGGGTCCCATCAAGGTTGCCAAGTGCCCTTTCGACCTCCATTTCCTAACGTGGGACTTCTCCTGAGACGCTGTAGCGGGAAAGGGCTTCATCTTGCGATGACGGGGGAGCCACGTGGTTTT
>NW_011454894.1:4703-5118 GCF_000754665.1 Bison bison bison | reverse complement strand
AAATGCCTCAGGAGGCTTGACTCCCTTTAGTCCACCCAGTGAGCTCCAAGAGATACACGTTGCGACTCGAGAGCAGAGCGGAGTTCTTTCTTTCACTCGAGATGAATGCCTGTCTCCCCGGGTGTGTCTGGAATGCAACCCCGAGAAACCTGTCGCCCCTGGAAGGAACACTGGCTTCTGGACAGAAGCCTAGGTAAGGTATCTTGGCCCTGCAGTCACTCTAGAGCAATCCCCAGCTTTCCTTCGCAACTCGAATGGAAGAATGGACTTCCCTGGGCCAACACAAGAGGTAACCTGAATTCCCCGTCGTAACTCGAGAATCCCACCGCAACTCGAGAAAAACCACGTGGTTCCCCCGTCATCGCAAGATGAAGCCATTTCCCGCTACAGCGCCTCAGGAGAAGTCCCACGTTAG
>NW_011454894.1:0-496 GCF_000754665.1 Bison bison bison | reverse complement strand
ACCTCCAGTTTCCCTGACTTCTCAGAGCCACCATGACGAAGCCCCCTGAGGTCACCTGCACAAGTCGAGGGACCCCAGGGTGTCCTGTCTCAACCCGAGAAAGACCTCGAGAGACCTTCTTCAACACGTCTCGAGGCCAGATTCCCCTACTATGACTTGAGAGCAATGACGCACTCCCCCTCGCCATTCGCATGGAGACCCGACTTCCTTGGCGCCCCACAAGAGACTCACTGACCTCGCCGTCGTACCTAGGGACAAATCGCACACTGTGGCCGCCGCTCGAGAACAACCCTGAGACTCCTCCATCATCGCGAGTTGAGGGCCTTCGTCTCCTGTATGGCCTAGAGACCAATCTCTCGACCTCTCTCCAACGCCTCAGGAGGCTTGACTCCCTTTAGTCCACCTAGTGAGCTCCAAGAGATACCCGTCGCGACTCGAGAGCAGAGCGGGGTTCTTTGCTTCCACTCGACATGAATGCCTGTCTCCCAGGGTGTGT
>NW_011454893.1:0-508 GCF_000754665.1 Bison bison bison | reverse complement strand
GCCCCACCCCCTCCCACCTCCCGCGTCCCAATTCTTGGACTCCCCCCGCAGCCCCAGCCCCTCCCGAGGGCGGGGGGAGTGGGTGGCCCGGGCCCAGCTCCCGCTGCAGACCTGGGTTGCCTCCACGCTGCCTGCGAGCCCCTCCGCATTCGCATTCGACTTCCAGGACACCAGAGGACAGGCAGTCCCTTCTCCATCTGGGGCTCCTTTGGCTTGCCTCAGGCAATCCCGGGGCTTGCACCGACTCCAGCCAGAGCCCCATCCCCACCCACCCCCTGCCTAGCAGGCGATCACGCGCGCGCACGCACAGATAGATGTGCCCAAACGGGGCATCTATCTTGTTCACTTATACTGTGGGTGGATCTATGCCTGGGAGTCGGACTGCTGAACCATACGCTACTTCCACTTTTAGTTCCTTCGGGAACCTCCATATTCTTGTCCATACCGGCTCCACCAACTCCCATTCCTACTCACCATGGAGGAGAGTTCCCTTTGCTCCACATCTTCT
>NW_011454892.1:0-548 GCF_000754665.1 Bison bison bison | reverse complement strand
TTGGACTTCCCTGGGCCAACACAAGAGGCATCCTGAATTCCCCGTCGTAACTCGAGAATCCCGCGGCAACTCGAGAAAAACCACGTGGTTCACCCGTCATCGCAAGATGAAGCCATTTCCGCTACAGCGTCTTAGGAGAAGTCCCACGTTAGGTATTGGAGGTCGAAACGGTACTTGGCACCCTTGATGCGACCCACAAAGTGCCCCGACATCCCGGTCTGCCTCGAGAGGAACACCGAGGTTTTCCGGGACCACTTCCTCTGAGCCCCTTCTACCCTCCTGATCTGGACAGGAGGGTCGACTCCCCTGCTTTGTCTGGAAGGGGTTCCCGACCTTCCGGTCGCACCTCAGGATGAGGCCGGTCTCACGACGACATTCCAGACGTGGCCTCATGGGTGGTTCCACATTCCGAAGGACCCCGATTTCCCGGTCCCCTCTTGATAAGAACCCGATGGCCGGACACCTCTTCGAACTCCACCCTGTGAATGAAGTCAACACGAAGGGGCAGTGACTCGCCCGTGCATTATCGGGAGAAGACCCCCAGGTTC
>NW_011454891.1:0-506 GCF_000754665.1 Bison bison bison | reverse complement strand
GTGGGAAAGAACCCACCTGCCAGTGCAGGAGATGCAGGGGACATGGGTTCAGTCCCTGAGTTGGGAAGATCCCCTGGAGGAGGGCATGGTAACCCACTCCAGTATTCTTGCCTGGAGAATCCCATGGAGAAGCCTGGTGGGCACAGTCCATGGAGTCGCCAAGACTTGGACATGACTGACGCAACTTAGCATGCATGCATGAGAAAGTCAGAGGAAGACATGGAAGTTAAGTTGGTTTTAGGATGTATTTTGGGTGAAATGAGTGATATGAACATCAGAGAAAGGGATGAAGGTGGAAAAGCATGGGGAAAGTGTGGAAAGAAAAGGGGAAAGTATGGGAAGGAAAGAAACAAAACGTGATATTTGGTTCAGTAAACAAAACATGTGATATTTGGCAGAAACCAACACAATTCTGTAAAGCAGTTATCCTTCAATTAAAAATAAATAAATTTAAACTTAAAAAGAAGGAAAACATGATATTCTGTCAACAGTCAGACAGAGCATCA
>NW_011454890.1:0-531 GCF_000754665.1 Bison bison bison | reverse complement strand
ACGTGGTTTTTCTCGAGTTGCGGCGGGATTCTCGAGTTACGACGGGGGAATTCGGGATGCCTCTTGTGTTGGCCCAGGGAAGTCCAATCTTCCATTCGAGTTGCGAAGGAAAGCTGGGGATTGCTCTCGAGTGACTGCAGGGCCAATAGACCTCATCTAGGCTTGTGTCCAGAAGCCAATGTTCCTCTCCAGGGGCGACCGGGATCTCGGGGTTGCATTCCAGACGCACCCGGGGAGACAGGCATTCATCTCGAGTGGAAGCAAAGAACCCCGCTCTGCTCTCGAGTCGCGACGGGTATCTCTTGGAGCTCACTGGGTGGACTAAAGGGAGTCAAGCCTCCTGAGGCGTTTGGAGAGAGGTCGCGAGGTTGGCCTCTAGGCCATGCAGGAGACGAAGGCCCTCATCTCCGCGATGAAGGGGAGTCTCGGGGTGGTTCTCGAGCGGCGGCCCCAGGGTGCGGTTTCTCACGAGGTACGACGGCGAGGTCAGTGAGCCTCTCGTGGGGCGCCAGGGAAGTCGGGTCTCCATGC
>NW_011454889.1:0-549 GCF_000754665.1 Bison bison bison | reverse complement strand
GAAGTCCCCCGTTAGGAATTGGAGGTCGAAAGGGCACTTGGCACCCTTGATGCGACCCACAAAGTTCCCCGAAATTCCCGGTCTCCCTCGAGAGGAACACTGAGGTTTTCCGGCACCCCCTCCTCTGAGCCCTTTCTCCCCTCCTGATCTGGACAGGAGGGTCGACTCCCCTGCTTTGTCTGGAAGGGGTTCCCGACCTTCCGGTCGCACCTCAGGATGAGGCCGGTCTCACGAAGACATTCCAGACGTGGCCTCGTGGGTGGTTCCACATTCCGTACGACCCCGATTTCCCGGTCCCCTCTTGAGAAGAACCCGATGCCCGGACACCTCTCCGAACTCCACCCTGTGAATGAAGTGCACACGAAGGAGCAGGTTTTCCGTGCATCGTTCGGAAAAAACCCCAGGTTCCAACTACAGCTCGACAAGCGGCCTCTCTCCCCGGGGACATCTCGAGAGGCAAGCGGAGTTCCATGCCTCAACCCAAGACGAGGCCTGACTCTCCTGTCCCCAGTCTGCAGGGACCCTGCGATCGGAGTCTGAAATCAGAGG
>NW_011454888.1:0-502 GCF_000754665.1 Bison bison bison | reverse complement strand
CATAGGTTATGTACCAGGGCTATGGATCAGGTCTGAAAGATTCAACAAAAGACTATGGGGAAAAAGTAAAACATTTAAGCTCAGTGTGATTAACCAGTTTTAACTACCTGATAAAACAAACAAAAAAATCAACATTCTCTAGAGGAAGACAACAGAATGAGGAGTCCTTATAACATACCACCTAAAATTGTGAGGACATGATAAAAAATTACTACACATGCAAAGAAACAAAAAAATTTGGGACAAAATAGAAAAAAACAATTAATACAGACCTCAAGATGACTCTTTGGCCACCTGATATGAAAAACTAACTCATTGGAAATGACCCTGATGCTGGGAATGACTGAAGGCAGGAGGAGAACAGGACAACAGAGGATGAGATGGTTGGATGGCATCACCGACTCAATGGACATGAGTTTGAGCAAGTTCCGGGGTTTGATGATGGGCAGGAAAGCCTGGCGTGCTGGGGTTGCAAAGAGTTAGACACGACTGAGTGACTAAA
>NW_011454887.1:0-507 GCF_000754665.1 Bison bison bison | reverse complement strand
GGGATAACATCCACCTCACTGGGCTGATAGAGTAAAAAGACAGACTGTGAAATGCTTAACATAGTCCTAGCACTTAATAAACACTCAATAAACAGCTTTGATGGTATTACACATATTACTGCTCCTATACTCTCTGATATCATTGCTGTCCACATCACTCTGAGAGCTGGCATCATGGGCATGTTAGTAAATGATCCCCACAGTTCCCCAAACTAAATACAACCCTGGAAACCTCCTTCTAAAGGAGGACCCCTGGAGTTGATCCCCTACTCTTAGAGCCTAGGGACTCTCTGCCTATGCATTTGGGGGTATGTTTAAGTCCCAAATAACTAAAAACAGAAAAGTAGAGAATCCCAGGAGGATCTAGAGGCCCCTCCACAGGTTCCCAGGAAGCGAGACTCCAGCACAGCAGATGGAGACAGCAGGCTTCTGAGGACTGTAGACCTACTCCCAGCGTGTCCTTGGGTCTGACCTCACCAAGTGTATCCAGCTGTGCCCACTCGGCTG
>NW_011454886.1:0-506 GCF_000754665.1 Bison bison bison | reverse complement strand
AAGAAAAAAGTACAAACAAATAACCTAACCCTACACCTAAAGCAACTAGAAAAGGACGAAATGAAGAACCCCAGGGTTAGTAGAAGGAAAGAAATCTTAAAAATTAGAGCAGAAATAAATGCAAAAGAAACAAAAGAGACCATAGCAAAAATCAACAAAACCAAAAGCTGGTTCTTTGAAAGGATAAATAAAATTGACAAACCATTAGCCAGACTCATCAAGAAACAAAGGGAGAAAAATCAAATCAATAAAATTAGAAACGAAAATGAAGAGATCACAACAGACAACACAGAAATACAAAGGATCATAAGAGACTACTATCAATAATTATATGCCAATAAAATGGACAACGTGGAAGAAATGGACAAATTCTTAGAAAAGTACAACTTTCCAAAACTCGACCAGGAAGAAATAGAAAATCTTAACAGACGCATCACAAGCATGGAAATTGAAACTGTAATAAAAATCTTCCAGCAAACAAAAGCCCTGGTCCAGACGGCTTCACA
>NW_011454885.1:0-501 GCF_000754665.1 Bison bison bison | reverse complement strand
TGAAAGTGGAGAGTGAAAAAGTTGGCTTAAAGCTCAACATTCAGAAAATGAAGATCATGGCATCCGGTCCCATCACTTCATGGGAAATAGATGGGGAAACAGTCTCAGACTTTATTTTTCTGGGCTCCAAAATCACTACAGATGGTGACTGCAGCCATGAAATTAAAAGACGCTTACTCCTTGGAAGGAAAGTTATGACCAACCTAGATAGCATATTCAAAAGCAGAGACATTACTTTGCCAACAAAGGTTCGTCTAGTCAAGGCTGTGGTTTTTCCTGTGGTCATGTATGGATGTGAGAGTTGGACTGTGAAGAAGGCTGAGCGCCGAAGAATTGATGCTTTTGAACTGTGGTGTTGGAGAAGACTCTTGAGAGTTCCTTGGACTGCAAGGAGATCCAGCCAGTCCATTCTGAAGGAGATCAGCCCTGGGATTTCTTTGGAAGGAATGATGTTAAAGCTGAAACTGCAGTACTTTGGCCACCTCATGGGAAGAGTTGACT
>NW_011454884.1:0-532 GCF_000754665.1 Bison bison bison | reverse complement strand
GGGCAAGGAATCATACCAAAGACCTCTGTGCAAAGAATATATTGTACATATTATTTTATCCCTGGGTTCTACCTCAACATTTGACACCTATGTAGCAGACTTCATATAAAAGGGATTAAGAACAAAGGCTTTGGCGCTTACAGTATTTACAACTTTTTTAAGGGGACACATGTTTGAGAGAGAGGACCATTTTAACAATTATTTGTTGCTGTCATGTTGCAAATGTCTTTTCCTTAACTTTATTTCAAATTCCATAGTTGAAGTTTTTGATGGAAAACAAGACGCAAGGGGTTCTGTTTGTGGAAATAGAAAGGAGTGCACATGAGGGGCAGAGTGTGTTTTCTTTGGCAGTTCCTGTGCTACCATTTTGTCTTTGTTTTTAGTGCTGGAGGGCAGCACATTGGCAAGTAAGGCTCTAGTTAGCTTCATACTGTATTTACAGCCAGTTCAGTTCAGTTCAGTTCAGTCACTCAGTCGTGTCCGACTCTCTGCGACCCCATGAATCGCAGCACGCCAGGCCTCCCCGTCCATC
>NW_011454883.1:0-511 GCF_000754665.1 Bison bison bison | reverse complement strand
TGAGGCGTTGGAGAGAGGTCGAGAGATTGGTCTCTAGGCCATACAGGAGACGAAGGCCCTCAAGTCGCGATGACGGGGGAGGCTCGGGTTGTTCTCGAGCGGCGGCCCAGTGTGCGGTTTCTCGCGAGGTACGACGGCGAGGTCAGTGAGTCTCTCGTGGGGCGCCAAGGAAGTCGGGTCTCCATGCGAATGGCGAGGGGGAGCGCGTCATTGCTCTCGAGTCATTGTAGGGGAATATGGCCTCGAGACGTGTTGAAGAAGGTCTCTCGAGGTCTTTCTCGGGTTAAGGCAGGACACCCTATGGTCCCTCGACTTGTGCAGGTGACCTCAGGGGGCTTCTCATGGTGGCTCTGAGAAGTCAGGGAAACTGGAGGTGGAAGGGGCCTCTCGGCACTCCACTGGGTTTGGTGCATTGGAAGAGGGCCTCATCTCCAGTTGAGGCAGGAACCTCAGGGTTCCTCTGATTTCAGACTCCGATCCCAGGGTCCCAGCAGACTTGGGAAAGGAGAGT
>NW_011454882.1:0-526 GCF_000754665.1 Bison bison bison | reverse complement strand
AAAGTTGTACTTTTCTAAGAATTTGTCCATTTCTTCCACGTTGTCCATTTTATTGGCATATAATTGTTGATAGTAGTCTCTTATGGTCCTTTGTATTTCTGTGTTGTCTGTTGTGATCTCTCCAGTTTCGTTTCTAATTTTGTTGATTTGATTTTTCTCCCTTTGTTTCTTGATGAGTCTGGCTAATGGTTTGTCAATTTTATTTATCCTTTCAAAGAACCAGCTTTTGGTTCTGTTGATTTTTGCTATGGTCTCTTTTGTTTCTTTTGCATTTATTTCTGCTCTAATTTTTAAGATTTCTTTCCTTCTACTAACCCTAGGGTTCTTCATTTCTTCCTTTTCTAGTTGCTTTAGGTGTAGAGTTAGGTTATTTATTTGACTTTTTTCTTGTTTCTTGAGGTGTGCCTGTATTGCTATGAACTTTCCCCTTAGGACTGCTTTTACCGTGTCCCACAGGTTTTGGGTTGTTGTGTTTTCACTTTCATTCGTTTCTATGTAAATTTTGATTTCTTTTTTGATTTCTTCT
>NW_011454881.1:0-527 GCF_000754665.1 Bison bison bison | reverse complement strand
ACTATACAGAGTGAAGTAAGCCAGAAGGAAAAACATAAATACAGTGTACTAACGCATATATATGGAATTTAGAAAGATGGTAACAATAACCTGGTGTACGAGACAGCAAAAGAGACACTGATGTATAGAACAGTCTTATGGACTCTGTGGGAGAGGGAGAGGGTGGGAAGATTTGAGAGAATGACATTGAAACATGTAAAATATCATGTAAGAAACGAGTTGCCAGTCCAGGTTCGATACACGATACTGGATGCTTGGGGCTGGTGCACTGGGACGACCCAGAGGGATGGTATGGGGAGGGAGGAGGGAGGAGGGTTCAGGATGGGGAACACATGTATACCTGTGGCAGATTCATTTTGATATTTGGCAAAACTAATACAATTATGTAAAGTTTAAAATTAAAAAATAAAAGACATTTCAGGAAAAATCTGGCTGAACAATGAGGTGATTATTCAAAGAGATCTTTCACTTTGTTAAATAAACTGTTTAACAGATGAGCTCCTCCAGCAATTTTAGAATAAGACTTT
>NW_011454880.1:0-545 GCF_000754665.1 Bison bison bison | reverse complement strand
TGGCAGTTACACTGTCACACAAATAATAATTAAAATAAAGGAATATACACATATATTCCAATATATGAGAATATACACACATACAACCATCAGCAAAATCCAAACAGTTCAACAAAAATAAACTACAATAGGCTGACCTAGCAAACAAGGGAAACCAAAAATGATATCTACGAGTTAAGCACAAAACTAACGAGTGCACAAGCTGGAAAAGAAATCTAAAGCAAAGTCCCAAGTGGGGATGAAAGCACTGAAAATAAAACTAACAAAATGTTGAGAGGAAAGGAAGGAAAGAAAAGAAAGAAAGAATAGATATGCGAGGTTCAACAGAGGTAGATGAACAAGGTTTGTTTAAAGTTTAACTGCAAGGGGACAAGAACAGAGGAAAGGCAAACAATGGAATAAATATAATAGGTTTAAAAAATTAAAATTTAAAACAATAAAAATAGAAAATAATAAAAAAAATCAGAAATAAATGGGAAAACAAGGAATCCTCCAAAGAACTGTAAAAATCCAATGTAGAAGCAGAGGTTTATCACAAGAGTAAA
>NW_011454879.1:0-557 GCF_000754665.1 Bison bison bison | reverse complement strand
TTTCTCGGGTTGAGGCAGGAAAACCTGGCTTCCCTCGACTTGTGCAGGTGACCTCAGCGGGCTTCTCATGGTGGCTCTGAGAAGTCAGGGAAACTGGAAGTGGGAAGGGCCTCTCGGGACTCCACGGGGTTTGGTACATTGGAAGAGGGCCTCATCTCCAGTTGAGACAGGAACCTCAGGGTTCCTCTGATTTCAGACTCGGAACGCAGGGTCCCTGCAGACTGGGGACAGGAGAGTCAGGCCTCGTCTTGGGTTGGGGCATGGAACTCCGCTTGCCTCTCGAGGTGTCCCTGGGGAGAGAGGCCACTTGTCGAGCTGTATTTGGAACCTGGGGTTTTTTTCCGGACGATGCACGGCCGAGTCACTGCCCCTTCGTGTTGACTTCATTCACAGGGTGGCGTTCGGAGAGGTGTCCGGGCATCGGGTTCTTGCCAAGAGGGGACCGGGAAATCGGGGTGCTTCGCAATGTGGAACCACCCACGAGGCCACGTCTGTAATGTCGTCGTGAGACCAGCCTCATCCTGAGGTGCGACCGGAAGTTCGGGAACCCCTTCCAG
>NW_011454878.1:0-515 GCF_000754665.1 Bison bison bison | reverse complement strand
TGGTTCGTGTCTGCTCAGCTCTTTGAGTATTGCCTCCTGAGGTCACTGTTCGGTCGCCACCTGCCAGGGACCAGCCCCAACTGATCCAGGGTATTCGAAGGAGAGATGGCCTAGGCGACTATTTATATGCTAATCAGAGATGTCAAGAAGAAGAGTATGAGGAGAGCTCAGTAGGAAAATTCGGTGGAGAAAAGAGACTGAGTAGCATGGTTTACACGGAAGACCAATCAAACTTCAAGACAAGAAGTTTGCACCACTTACGTAGGCCGCAGGCGCCCTCTCGAATAGCGAAAGGTGCCTCACCCTAGACACCTTCTCGAGTGGGTCTTTGCAGCCAAGGCATAATTAGTAAGCGTGGTGGGTTCCACGCTCCAGATGGAGACTCAGCTGGAAGTTAAAGGGAAGAATGACAAGGAACTTTATGAATTGGAGATGTAAGTTAACTCTTTGAAAGAGAGAGCGAGATGGTGGTGGGGGACAGCCCCCAGTGAAATCAGAGGTGAGAGCACAAAGAA
>NW_011454877.1:0-501 GCF_000754665.1 Bison bison bison | reverse complement strand
GGAGGCTCGGCATACGCAAATGCGGGATCGAGCCTCAGGAGTCCACCCGGATATTCTCGAGCACTCTCCCCCCAAAAAACCGGAGTCTGCCTACTGTATTGCTTTGTGCTCTCACCTCTGATTTCACTCGGGGGCGGTCCCCCACCACCATCTCGCTCTCTCTGTCAAAGAGTTAACTTACAGCTCCAATTCATAAAGTTCCTTGTCATTCTTCCCTTTAACTTCCAGCTGAGTCTCCATCTGGAGCGCGGAACCCACCACGCTTACTAATTATGCCTGGGCTGCTAAGACCCACTCGAGAAGGTGTCTAGGGTGAGGCACCTTTCGCTTTTCGAGAGGGCGCCTGCGGCCTACGTAAGTGGTGCAAACTTCTTGTCTTGAAGTTTATTGGTCTTCCGCGTAAACCAAGCTACTCAGTCTCTTTTCTCCACCGAAGTTTCCTACTGAGCTCTCCTCATACTATTATTCTTGACATCTCTGATTAGCATATAAATAGTCGCC
>NW_011454876.1:0-505 GCF_000754665.1 Bison bison bison | reverse complement strand
CACAAAATGTTCATAGTGCCTCGGTTTGTTCTAAGGTAAAAATTACTACATCGTTATATCTGTCACAAGCTTGTCAACAAGAAAGTACCTCGAAAGAACAGGAACAAAACGAAAAATTAAATGTGATATGAGCTTTTAGATAAACTATGAACACTAATTACACTCGAAAATATCTGCCTATGAGAGTCTTGATTGAAGGCAGAGGAGAAGGGGACGACAGAGGCTAAGATGGTTGGATGGCATCACTGATTCGATGGACATGAGTTTGAGCAAGCCCCTGGAGTTGGTGATGGACACGGAAGCCCAGCGTCCTGCAGGCCACGGGGTCCCAAAGAGTCAGACACGACTGAGCCACTGAACTGAACTGAACATACAATCGTTTCTCCAGGTGTTTGGGTTACCCGAGTTTCTATCCTGTGCTAAACTAAGTGACGACAGTGTACTGAAGAGCTGGGTCATTTCCAAATAAATTAAAGTTCTGAAACCATTCACGCCTTGAAAGGAC
>NW_011454875.1:0-712 GCF_000754665.1 Bison bison bison | reverse complement strand
CCGGTCTCACGACGACATTCCAGACGTGGCCTCGTGGCTGCTTCCACATTACGAAGCCCACCCCGATTTCCCGGTCCCCTCTTGATAAGAACCCGATGCCCGGACACCTCTCCGAACTCCACCCTGTGAATGAAGTCAACACGAAGGGGCAGTGACTCGCCCGTGCATCGTCCGGAAAAGACCCCCAGGTTCCAAATACCGCTCGACAAGTGGCCACTCTCCCCGGGGACACCTCGAGAGGCAAGCGGAGTTCCATGCCTCAACCCAAGACGAGGCCTGACTCTCCTGTCCCCAGTCTGCAGGGACCCTGCGATCGGAGTCTGAAATCAGAGGAACACTGAGGTTCCTGCCTCAACTGGAGATGAGGCCCTCTTCCAGTGCACCAAACCCCGTGGAGTCCCGAGAGGCCCCTCCCACCTCCAGTTTCCCTGACTTCTCAGAGCCACCATGAGAAGCCCCCTGAGGTCCCCTGCACAAGTCGAGGGAAGCCAGGGTTTCCTGCCTCCACCCGAGAAAGACCTCGAGAGACCTTCTTCAACACGTCTCGAGGCCAGATTCCCCTCCCATGACTCGAGAGCAATGACGCGCTCCCCCTCGCCACTCGCATGGAGACCCGACTTCCCTGGCGCCCCACGAGAGGCTCACTGACCTCGCCGTCGTACCTCGTGAGAAACCGCACCCTGGGCCCGCCGCTCGAGAACCACCCCGAGAC
>NW_011454874.1:0-517 GCF_000754665.1 Bison bison bison | reverse complement strand
GATTCATGTCAATGTGCTGCATTAACCTAGAATTCACAGTTTCTGCTCTTCTCCCCTAATGTGTGGTGGATGTTTTATATAGCAGTTTAAATACACGATTATGCAAATAAAATGACTTTCAAATTAAAATACAAGATTCTTACAGACAGTAAACTCTCCAGCTTCACTTCTACTCATACATCTAGAAAGTTTTCACTGTTGATAACAAGTTGATGGACAGAATTGACCATTTACATCAAGTCAACTTGTCGCATAAGGAAAAATCACTTTTACCTGACAACTTGCTGTAAAATAAAAATATTAATATATAACCGTTCCATACTTCCTGCAGGGATGTGGAAAGACCATCTTTCTGAGCTCGTCTGTGCTCAAACACGGCCCACAAAGCTGTCTGTCTTGGCGTCAAATGGGCAGGCGACACCACCTGCGTTTGCTGGTTGTCCCGTTCACCCCCTGCCTTTCCCCTGGAGCATCCCGCTCGGCCGACAGGAACGGGCACCTCGGCCTGGGCTGACGT
>NW_011454873.1:0-509 GCF_000754665.1 Bison bison bison | reverse complement strand
ACCCTGGGGTCCCTCGACTTGTGCAGGTGACCTCAGGGGGCTTCTCATGGTGGCTCTGAGAAGTCAGGGAAACTGGAGGTGGGAGGGGCCTCTCGGCACTCCACTGGGTTTGGTGCATTGGAAGAGGGCCTCATCTCCAGTTGAGGCAGGAACCTCAGGGTTCCTCTGATTTCAGACTCCGATCCCAGGGTCCCTGCAGACTTGGTACAGGAGAGTCAGGCCTCGTCTTGTGTTGAGGCATGGAACTCCGCTTGCCTCTCGAGGAATTCCCGGGGAGACAGGCCACTTGTCGAGCGGTATTTGGAACCTGGGGTTGTTTTCCCGACGATGCACGCGCGAGTCACTACCCCTTCGTGTTGACTTCATTCACAGGGTGGAGTTGGAAGAGGTGTCCGGGCATCGGGTTCTTATCAAGAGGGGACCGGGAAATCGGGGTCCTTCGGAATGGGGAACCACCCACGAGTCCACGTCTGGAATGTCGTCGTGAGACCGGCCTCATCCTGAGGTGC
>NW_011454872.1:0-525 GCF_000754665.1 Bison bison bison | reverse complement strand
TCGGGGCTTGAACATGGGAAGGACCCAGCCTGGCTTCGGGGCAGGGACGGAGACGCGCGCTCAGGATTATGTTCCCGGGACACGAATATGCAAAGTCCAACAAACGCCTGCTTGACTGCAGGGACCCAGAGGTGGGGTCGGGAGTCTGTGCTAAGGTCCCGCACAAGGGCAGGACCTCGACTGGTTCAGTTTAGTGACAGAGACGGGGCTCGGGAGATTAGACGTGCACGTCAGGAAGGGCGGAAGCCAGCCTGGTTTGGTGCAGCGCGTGAGATGAGGGCGCAGCAGTGACTCTGAGGGGTTTGAACAAGGGGAGGCCTCACCGTCGTTCGGGGCCAGGGGGCCAGGTTTGGGCTCAGGATTGTTTGTCGGGGCCCTTGGCCAGACGCAGAAACCTCCGTGGTTGAGCTCAGGGACCGAGATGAACGCTCAGGAGTGTTTTGTGTGTGTGTGTGCAGGGAGGGGGTGTTGCTCAAGGGCAGCATCCATCCGAGTTCAGGGCGGGCACGCAGCTGTGGGCTCAGG
>NW_011454871.1:0-539 GCF_000754665.1 Bison bison bison | reverse complement strand
GCCTCCTGCATGGCCTCGAGGCCAGCCTCGCGACCTCTCTCCAAACGCCTCAGGAGGCTTGACTCCCTTTAGTCCACCCAGTGAGCTCCAAGAGATACCCGTCGCGACTCGAGAGCAGAGCGGGGTTCTTTGCTTCCACTCGAGATGAATGCCTGTCTCCCCGGGTGCGTCTGGAATGCAACCCCGAGATCCCGGTCGCCCCTGGAGAGGAACATTGGCTTCTGGACACAAGCCTAGATGAGGTCTATTGGCCCTGCAGTCACTCGAGAGCAATCCCCAGCTTGCCTTCGCAACTCGAATGGAAGATTGGACTTCCCTGGGCCAACACAAGAGGCATCCCGAACTTCCCCGTCCGTAACTCGAGAACTTCCCGCCGCCAACTCGAGAAAACCCACGTGTTCCCCCGTCATCGCAAGATGAAGCCCTGTCCCGCTACAGCGTCTCAGGAGAAGTCCCACGTTAGGAATTGGAGGTCGAAACGGTACTTGGCACCCTTGATGCGCCCCCACAAAGTTCCCCGGCATCCCGGTCTCCCTGGA
>NW_011454870.1:0-515 GCF_000754665.1 Bison bison bison | reverse complement strand
GCTCTCGAGTGACTGCAGGGCCAATAGACCTCATCTAGGCTTGTGTCCAGAAGCCAATGTTCCTCTCCAGGGGCGACAGGGATCTCGGGGTTGCATTCCAGACGCACCCGGGGAGACAGGCATTCCTCTCGAGTGGAAGCAAAGAACCCCGCTCTGCTCTCGAATCGCCTCGGGTATCTCTTGGAGCTCACTGGGTGGACCCAAGGGAGTCAAGCCTCCTGAGGCGTTTGGAGAGAGGTCGCGAGATTGGTCTCTAGGCCATGCAGGAGACGAAGGCCCTCATCTCTCGATGACGGGGAAATCTCGGGGTTGTTCTCGAGCGGCGGCCCCAGTGTGCGGTTTCTCACGAGGAACGACGGCGAGGTCAGTGAGCCTCTCGTGGGGCGCCAGGGAAGTCGGGTCTCCATGCGAGTGGCGAGGGGGAGCGCGTCACTGCTCCCGAGCCATGGTAGGGGAATCTGGCCTCGAGACGTGTTGAAGAAGGTCTCTCGAGGTTTTTCTCGGGTTGAGGCAGA
>NW_011454869.1:0-516 GCF_000754665.1 Bison bison bison | reverse complement strand
AGAATGGCAATGAAACATGTAAAATATCATGTAGGAAACGAGTTGCCAGTCCAGGTTCGATGCACGATGCTGGATGCTTGGGGGCTGGTGCACTGGGACGGCCCAGAGGGATGGTATGGGGAGGGAGGAGGGAGGAGGGTTCGGGATGGGGAACACATGTATACCTGTGGCGGATTCATTTTGATATTTGGCAAAACTAATACAATTATGTAAAGTTTAAAAATAAAATAAAATTAGAAAAAATAAAAATAAAAAAGCCTAAAAAGAAAATAAATAAATAAATAAATAACAATACACAGTAACAGCATAGACCACAAGTCCCTTGAAAGTCTTTGATCCAACAGATAGGTTAGTAGTTCTAGTTCCCAAGAAGTTATGAAATGGTCAAAGAGACTGGAAGGTTTGACTGAGAAAGGAGAGTTCGGTCCACATGCTTTGCCAATTTCTGGTCCGTTCCTTGAGGGAGACATTGGGTGCCTCTTGGCATTGACAGGTCAGTATAAACCCCTGACAGGT
>NW_011454868.1:0-1879 GCF_000754665.1 Bison bison bison | reverse complement strand
ATACAAGTATATTGTATATATATATATATATATATACACAAGTATATATATATATATATGTATACATATATGTATAAATATACAAATATACAAGTATATTCTATAGAGGAGACTACCACAAGCCCAGACCAACAAAATTGTTGTTCACTCACTAAGTCCTGTCCAACTCTTTGCGACCCTATGGACGGCAGCACGCCAGACTCCATTGTCCTCCACTAGCTCCCAGAGTTTGCTCAAATTCATGTCCATTGAGTTTGTGATGCCATCTAACTATCTTATGCTCTGCCACTCCCTTCTCCTTTTGCCTTTCCTCTGTCCCAGTATCAAGGTCTTTTCCAATGAGTTGGCTCTTGCCATCAGGTGGCCAAAGTATTGGAGTTTCAACTTCAGCATAATACAGTTAAATGTAATCTATTGTATTATTAAGAACTACTGGATTCAGTAGAATGAGCAGCTATGCACTGGAAGATGAGGCTGGTAGGAAGACCTTATAACAGGAATATGCAAGGGCACTGAAGAATATGTTCAGACAATAATTAATAGCAGCAAGACACAAACCCAGCTCAGTCTCCAACTACATGAACTCAATCCCTATGCACAAGGTTCGGCAAAGTAAGATTTGCAACAATTTCCAGGCTCCTACTCCCAGATTCCATTTACCTCAGTCTCTACCTTCCTGTACAAGATTAGTACCATGCATGTGAAGCCTAAAAGGTACATGAAGAAGCAATTAAATAAAAAATCCACTGTCAAGAGTAATCAACAAAATCTCAGACACAGATATGACTGAGATGCCTAAGTACTAGACAGGGAATTAAAAACAACTACACTTAAAATGCAAAATGGGAAAGTTGTACAGCATGCATGAACACATGGGAATTTTAGCAAAGAGATAGAAACTATAAGAAAAAATGAAAAGGAAATGCTATAAGTAAAAAATACAGTGAAAGTGAGGTCGCTCAGTTGTGTCTGACTCTTTGCAACCCCATGGACTGTAACCTACTAGGCTTCTCTGTAAATGGGATTTTCCAGGTAAGAGTACTGGAGTGGGTTGCCATTTCCTTCTCCAGAGGATCTTCCCAACCCAGGGATTGAACCCAGGTCTCCTGCATTGTAGGCAGACTCTTTACCATCTGAGCCACCAGGGAAATAAAAAATACAGTAACAGATGAGAATTCTTTCAACAAGTTCATTGGTAGATTTAAGACAACTAAGGAAAGAAGTGAACTTTAAAAGAAGTCAGTAGAAACCAGCCAAATTGAAACAGAAGTAGAAAAGGTCAATTTGTTTTTAAAAATGGAATCACAAAGAAAATTAAGGAAGATTTTAAATTGAATAGAAATGAAAACATAGCCTATCAAACCTAATGGGATGATGCGAAAGTAGTGCTAAAGGCAAATTCAAAGCACTAAACACATTAGAAAAGAAGAAAATTTTCAAATCAATGATCCAAGATTCCAATCTAAGAAAACTAGGAAAAAGGGAGTAAAATAATCACAAACCAAATATAAGGAAGGAAATAATAAAAAGAGCAGAAATCAAAGAACTAAATAGACATTTCTACCAAAAAAGACATACAGATGGCTAAACAAACACATAGAAAAGATGCTCAACATCACTCATTATCAGAGAAATGCAAATCAAAACCACTATGAGGTACCATTTCACACCAGTCAGAATGGCTGCAATACAAAAGTCTACAAATAATAAATGCTGGAGAGGGTGTGGAGAAAAGGGAACCCTCTTACACTGTTGGTGGGAATGCAAACTAGTACAGCCACTATGGAGAACAGTGTGGAGATTCCTTAAAAACTGGAAATAGAACTGCCTTATGATCCAGCAATCCCACTGCTGGGCATACACACTGAGGAAACCAGAA
>NW_011454867.1:0-537 GCF_000754665.1 Bison bison bison | reverse complement strand
GGCCGCAGAGGAGAGAAAACACTTACCACAGGAGGTCCGGGTAAAGAACAAGGAACTGACAAGCTCCCACCAACCAGGATTCTGCAGAGGTCAACAAGAGGTCAGCAAGAGATGGGAGACTGCAGTCCAGAGGTCCTAGCAACTTCCAGCGAGCAGCAAAGACCCAGCATAGTCAAACGAATTCAATGTTACCCAAAACAAATAAATAAACGGACAGGAGTTCTTGGAACACATGACTGAGGTTAGGGGTGAGGCAGTACATGTATGTGCCAGGATACTCTTAAAGTATACTCTTAACGTAGATGAGGAGAACAAGGTAGGAGGAAAACTTACTGTTTGGTTCAGGTCGCTTCTGAGCCTTTTGGGGAACCGACCTGAAGCCAGAGTCTAGCCGAAATACACAGGCTTTGAACATCGCTGAAGACCAACATTTCCTAAGGAAAAACGCATTGCTTAGCTCAAGGTTTGTCTGGGAAATTCTTACACATCGGGAGATGGCTCCGAGGTGGATTTCTACAAAGAACATCCATGCAAAGG
>NW_011454866.1:0-518 GCF_000754665.1 Bison bison bison | reverse complement strand
TGAGACGCTGTAGCGGGAAAGGGCTTCATCTTGCGATGACGGGGGGACCACGTGGTTTTCTCGAGTTGCGGCGGGATTCTCGAGTTACGACGGGGAATTCGGGATGCCTCTTGTGTTGGCCCAGGGAAGTCCAATCTTCCATTCGAGTTGCGAAGGAAAGCTGGGGATTGCTCTCGAGTGACTGCAGGGCCAATAGACCTCATCTAGGCTTGTGTCCAGAAGCCAATGTTCCTCTCCAGGGGCGACCGGGATCTCGGGGTTGCATTCCAGACGCACCCGGGGAGACAGGCATTCATCTCGAGTGGAAGCAAAGAACCCCGCTCTGCTCTCGAGTTGCGACGGGTATCTCTTGGAGCTCACTGGGTGGACTAATGGGAGTCAAGCCTCTTGAGGCGTTTGGAGAGTGGTCGCGAGGTTGGCCTCTAGGCCATGCAGGAGACGAAGGCCCTCATCTCCGCGATGACGGGGGAGTCTCGGGGTGGTTCTCGAGCGGCGGCCCCAGGGTGCGGTTTCTCACG
>NW_011454865.1:0-532 GCF_000754665.1 Bison bison bison | reverse complement strand
GGCAAGCGGAGTTCCATGCCTCAACCCAAGACGAGGCCTGACTCTCCTGTCCCCAGTCTGCAGGGACCCTGCGATCGGAGTCTGAAATCAGAGGAACCCTGAGGTTCCTGCCTCAACTGGAGATGAGGCCCTCTTTCAATGCACCAAAACCCGTGTAATCCCGAGAGGCCCCCCCCCACCTCCAGTTTCCCTGACTTCTCAGAGCCACCATGAGAAGCCCCCTGAGGTCACCTGCACAAGTCGAGGGAAGCCAGGGTTTCCTGCCTCAAGCCGAGAAAGAACTCGAGAGACCTTCTTCAACACGTCTCGAGGCCAGGTTCCCCTACCATGACTCGAGAGCAATGACGCGCTCCCCCTCGCCACTCGCATGGAGACCCGACTTCCCTGGCGCCCCACGAGAGGCTCACTGACCTCGCCGTCGTACCTCGTGAGAAACCGCACCCTGGGGCCGCCGCTCGAGAACCACTCCAAGACTCCCCCGTCATCGCGGAGATGAGGGCCTTCGTCTCCTGCATGGCCTAGAGGCCAACTT
>NW_011454864.1:0-537 GCF_000754665.1 Bison bison bison | reverse complement strand
ATGCCGGGGGAACTTTGTGGGGGCGCATCAAGGGTGCCAAGTACCGTTTCGACCTCCAATTCCTAACGTGGGACTTCTCCTGAGACGCTGTAGCGGGAAAGGGCTTCATCTTGCGATGACGGGGCAACCACGTGGTTTTTCTCGAGTTGCGGCGGGATTCTCGAGTTACGACGGGGAATTGGGGATGCCTCTTGTGTTGGGCCAGGGAAGTCCAATCTTCCATTCGAGTTGCGAAGGAAAGCTGGGATTGCTCTCGAGTCGACTGCACGGGTCCATACGACCTCAGTCTAGGCTTGTAGTCCGAGAGACCATGTTCCTCTCCAGGGGCGACCGGGATCTCGGGGTTGCATTCCAGACGCACCCGGGGAGACAGGCATTCATCTCGAGTGGAAGCAAAGAACCCCGCTCTGCTCTCGAGTCGCGACGGGTATCTCTCGGACCTCACTGGGTGGACTAAAGGGAGTCAAGCCTCCTGAGGCGTTTGGAGAGAGGTCGCGAGGTTGGCCTCTAGGCCATGCAGGAGACGAAGGCCCTCAT
>NW_011454863.1:0-533 GCF_000754665.1 Bison bison bison | reverse complement strand
GGAGAAGTCCCACGTTAGGAATTGGAGGTCGAAACGGTACTTGGCACCCTTGATCGCGCCCCCACACTAGTTCCCCGGCATCCCGGTCTCCCTGGAGAGGAACACCGAGGTTTCCGGCACCACTTCCTCTGAGCCCCTTCTACCCTCCTGATCTCCACAGGAGGGTCGACTCCCCTGCTTTGTCTGGAAGGGGTTCCCGACCTTCCGGTCGCACCTCAGGATGAGGCCGGTCTCACGACGTCATTCCAGACGTGGCCTCGTGGGTGCTTCCACATTGCGAAGCACCCCGATTTCCCGGTCCCCTCTTGGTAAGAACCCGATGCCCGGACACCTCTCCGAACTCCACCCTGTGAATGAAGTCAACAGGAAGGGGCAGTGACTCGCCCATGCATCGTCCGGAAAAGACCCCCAGGTTCCAAATACCGCTCGACAAGTGGCCTCTCTCCCTGGGGACACCTCGAGAGGCAAGCGGAGTTCCATGCCTCAACCCAAGACGAGGCCTGACTCTCCTGTCCCCAGTCTGCAGGGACCCT
>NW_011454862.1:0-523 GCF_000754665.1 Bison bison bison | reverse complement strand
AATAATTGTCTTAACTCCCTGTTTCTGATCAAATGTTGAAACCCAAGAACTCTGGTGACATCCAAGTACAAGAGAAAATGGACTTCCCAGTTTAAAAATAGAACAAGAAATCACCCCTTCTTCACCCTATTTTCCATTCAGATCCCCAACAGATTGGATGATTGCTTATCCACATTGGTGGGGCCTCCTCTCTTCACTATGTCTACTGAATAAAATGCTAGTGTCTTCCAGAAACAGACTCACAGACATACACAGATATAATATTCTACTGGCTACCTAGTCATACCTTGAAAAGTGAAAGTGAAAGTTGCTCAGTCATGTCCAACTCTTTGCAACCCCATGGACTATACAGTCCATGGAATTCTCCAGGCCAGAATACTGGAGTGGGTATAGCTGTTCTCTTCTCCGGGGGATTTCCCCAACCCAGGGATCAAACCCAGGTCTCCCACATTGCAGGCAGATTCTTTACCAGCTGAGCCACCAGAAAAGCCCAGTCATACCTGAGGTCAGTCAAATTAACATA
>NW_011454861.1:0-514 GCF_000754665.1 Bison bison bison | reverse complement strand
GAGAGAGGCCGCTTGTCGACCTGTATTTGGAACCTGGGGTTTTTTCCGAACGATGCACGGAAAAACTGCCCCTTCGTGTTGACTTCATTCACAGGGTGGAGTTCGGAGAGGTGTCCGGGCATCGGGTTCTTATCAAGATGGGACCCGGAAATCGGGGTCCTACGGAATGCGGAACCACCCACGAGGCCACGTCTGGAATGACTTCGTGAGACCGGCCTCATCCTGAGGTGCGACCGGAAGGTCGGGAACCCCTTCCAGACAAAGCAGGGGAGTCGACCCTCCTGTCCAGATCAGGAGGGGAGAAAGGGCTCAGAGGAAGTGGGGCCGGAAAACCTCAGTGTTCCTCTCGAGGGAGACCGGGATTTCGGGGAACTTTGTGGGTCGCATCAAGGGTGCCAAGTGCCCTTTCGACCTCCAATTCCTAACGTGGGACTTCTCCTGAGACGCTGTCGCGGGAAAGGGCTTCATCATGCGATGACGGGGGAGCCACGTGGTTTTCTCGAGTTACGGCGGG
>NW_011454860.1:0-511 GCF_000754665.1 Bison bison bison | reverse complement strand
TAAGTGAAATGTGAAAGTGAAGTCGCTCAGTCGTGCCCGACTCTGAGCGACCCCATGGACTGCAGCCTACCAGGCTCTTCCGTCCATGAGATTTTCCAGGCAAGAGTACTGGAGTGGGGTGCCATTGCCTTCTCCCATATCTATTCACAAGCCTGCCTAAATCATTGACTTCTAGCCACCTTTGGGATGCCAATGACCACCCACCCTTACCAGGCCGCAGAGGAGAGAAAACACTTACCACAGGAGGTCCGGGTAAGGAACAAGGAACTAACAAGCTCCCACCAACCAGGATTCTGCAGAGGTCAACAAGAGGTCAGCCAGAGATGGGAGACTGCAGTCCAGAGGTCCTAGCAACTTCCAGCGAGCAGCAAAGACCCAGCATAGTCAAAACGAATTCAATGTTACCCAAAACAAATAAATCAACGGACAGAAGTTCTTGGAACACATGACTGAGGTTAGGGGTGAGGCAGTACGTGTATGTGCCAGGATACTCTTAAAGTATACTCTTAAC
>NW_011454859.1:0-537 GCF_000754665.1 Bison bison bison | reverse complement strand
GTTGAGGCAGGAACCGCAGGGTACCTCTGATTTCAGACTCCAATCGCAGGGTCCATGCAGGACTGGGGACAGGAGAGTCAGGCCTCGTCTTGGGTTGAGGCATGGAACTCCGCTTGCCTCTCGAGATGTCCCCGGGGAGAGAGGCCGCTTATCGAGCTGTATTTGGAACCTGGGTTTTTTCCGTAACGATGCACGGAAAAACTGCCCCTTCGTGTTGACTTCATTCACAGGGTGGAATTCGGAGAGGTGTCCGGGCATCGGGTTCTTCTCAAGAGGGGACCGGGAAATCGGGGTCCTACGGAATGTGGAACCACCCACGAGGCCACGTCTGGAATGTCTTCGTGAGACCGGCCTCATCCTGAGGTGCGACAGGAACGTCGGGAACCCCTTCCAGACAAAGCAGGGGAGTCGACCCTCCTGTCCAGATCAGGAGGGGAGAAAGGGCTCAGAGGAGGGGGTGCCGGAAAACCTCAGTGTTCCTCTCGAGGGAGACCGGGATTTCGGGGAACTTTGTGGGTCGCATCAGGGGTGTCAAGT
>NW_011454858.1:0-558 GCF_000754665.1 Bison bison bison | reverse complement strand
ACTCTAAAGGTGGTTGGTCAGGAGCCACCTCCAAAAAGCATTAGATAAAGTGCATTCCTACAGAGCAAAGGTGTGGTGGGCTATAACAAGAAAAAGAATTAACTCAAGGGTCCCAGGTTACAAACATTAAAGCTACTACTTACACCAATTATATTAATCAATACACTGCCAGGGACACAGCAGGTAAGGGATATGGAAACTTAGCAGCAAACAATGGCCCAACAAGTGAAAAACCATTCACCAATACAATTTCTAATCAATCTTTTAATTACTCAAAAGAATCTGTGTTTAGACAGTTTAGAACATCTCCTGCCTCTCACAGTTGGGAGGCTCTGAACAGTCACATGTGGCCGGAAAAACCTATTCAGGCAGGATAGAGGATTTCCAAAGGACTTTGTAGGTTAAACACTGTCACACCCAGGAATTATTAACTGGAACTGTAAGCTAACTCTTTTTTCAGAGAGAGGTAGTGGGGGAGAGCCCCCCGTAAAGTCAGAGGTTTAGGTGAAAGCACAAGCAGAAAGTAGGCAGACTCTGGTTTTGGGGGTATATGCTCGA
>NW_011454857.1:0-524 GCF_000754665.1 Bison bison bison | reverse complement strand
GCAAATACAGAAGTGAAGATGTGTAACGTCTGAAAAAAGACTGCACTTTATCGTGGGTGCAAGTTCTTTCCTGAATCACTCATTCTGGGAAAAGATAGCAGCCTCCACACGAGCAGCCCCTTGGAGAGGCCCACAGAAGGAGGAACTGAGGCCTCATGAGTACAGCCAAGTGAGAGAACTTACATTCAATAAGCCAAGTTTTCAGAGGTTGCCAAACCAGATAAAAGCTTGACTACCACCTCAGGAGGGACCCTGAGGCTAAACTACCCAACTGGATTCTAGACCAATAGATATCAAGTGTAAGTTTTTTCAAACTATTCAATTTTGAGATAATATGTACTACACAAACAGTTCGAGGTATAATATCATTCACATCATACTTACACACAGAAGAGTTCTCCTATAAATATGGTAAAACTTAAAAACACAAAACAAACCAAAACACCTAAAAACAGGAGTTGCCTGGCAGTCCAGTGGTTTGATTAGGACTCAGCTCTCTCACTGCCAGGATCCTGTGTTCGATC
>NW_011454856.1:0-506 GCF_000754665.1 Bison bison bison | reverse complement strand
TGTAAATCAGTCTCAGTGAGATACTACTTCACACCTATTAGGTTGCTGCTGCTGCTAAGTCGCTTCAGTCCTGTCTGACTCTGTGCGACCCCATAGACGGCAGCCCACCAGGCTCCCCTGTCCCTGGGATTCTCCAGGTAAGAACACTTGAGTGGGTTGTCATTTCCTTCTCCAATGCATGAAAGTGAAAAGTGAAAGTGAAGTCGCTCAGCCGTGTCTGACTCTTAGTGACCCCATCGGAGTCGTAGCCCACCACGGTCTACTCCATCCATGGGATTTTCCAGGCAAGAGTACTGGAGTGGGGTGCCACTGCCTTCTCCTACCATTAGGTTGGCTGTAATCAAAAAGAGGAATAATAACAAGTGCTGCAGAGGATGTGGAGAAAAGGAATCTTCATATATTGTTGATGTAATTGCTGTAAAATAGTACAATCACTTTGGAAAAGTGGTTTGTCAGTACCTCAAAAATTAATATAGAGTAGCCATATGATCCAGAAATTTCACTCT
>NW_011454855.1:0-516 GCF_000754665.1 Bison bison bison | reverse complement strand
AAAAATTCCAACATATGGAGGCTGAACAACACGCTGCTGAATAACCAACAAATCACAGAAGAAATCAAAAAAGAAATCAAAATATGCATAGAAATGAATGAAAATGAAAACACAACAACCCAAAACCTATGGGACAATGTAAAAGCAGTGCTAAGGGGAAAGTTCATAGCAATACAGGCATACCTCAAGAAACAAGAAAAAAGTCAAATAAATAACCTAACTCTACACCTAAAGCAACTAGAAAAGGAAGAAATGAAGAACCCCAGGGTTAGTAGAAGGAAAGAAATCTTAAAAATTAGGACAGAAATAAATGCAAAAGAAACAAAGGAGACCATAGCAAAAATCAACACAGCCAAAAGCTGGTTCTTTGAAAGGATAAATAAAATTGACAAACCATTAGCCAGACTCATCAAGAAACAAAGGGAGAAAAATTAAATCAATAAAATTAGAAATGAAAATGGAGAGATCACAACAGACAACACAGAAATACAAAGGATCATAAGAGACTACTATCAG
>NW_011454854.1:0-505 GCF_000754665.1 Bison bison bison | reverse complement strand
GGCATCTGGTCCCATCACTTCATGGGAAATAGGATGGGGAAACAGTGGAAACAGTGTCAGACTTTATTTTGGGGGGGCTCCAAAATCACTGCAGGTGGTGATTGCAGCCATGAATTAAAAGACGCTTATTCCTTGGAAGGAAAGTTATGACCAACCTAGATAGCATGTTCAAAAGCAGAGACATTACTTTGCCAACAAAGGTCCATCTAGTCAAGGCTATGGTTTTTCCAGTAGTCATGTATGGATGTGAGAGTTGGACTGTGAAGAAAGCTGAGCATTGAAGAATTGATGCTTTTGAACTATTGTGCTGGAGAAGACTCTTGATAGTCCCTTGGACTGTAAGGAGATCCAACCAGTCCATTTCAAAGGAGATCAGTCCTGGGTGTTCTTTGGAAGGAATGATGCTAAAGCTGAAACTCCAGTACTTTGGCCACCTCATGCGAAGAGTTGACTCATTAGGAAAAACTCTGATGCTGGGAGGGATTGGGGGCAGGAGGAGAAGGGG
>NW_011454853.1:0-532 GCF_000754665.1 Bison bison bison | reverse complement strand
ACCCCGAGACTCCCCCGTCATCGCGGAGATGAGGGCCTTCGTCTCCTGCATGGCCTAGAGGCCAACCTCGCGACCTCTCTCCAAACGCCTCAGGAGGCTTGACTCCCTTTAGTCCACCCAGTGAGCTCCAAGAGATACCCGTCGCGACTCGAGAGCAGAGCGGGGTTCTTTGCTTCCACTCGAGATGAATGCCTGTCTCCCCGGGTGCGTCTGGAATGCAACCCCGAGATCCCGGTCGCCCCTGGAGAGGAACATTGGCTTCTGGACACAAGCCCAGATGAGGTCTATTGGCCCTGCAGTCACTCGAGAGCAATCCCCAGCTTTCCTTCGCAACTCGGATGGAAGATTGGACTTCCCTGGGCCAACCACAAGAGGCATCCCGAATTCCCCGTGGTAACTCGACGAAGTCCCGCCGCAACTCGAGAAAACCACGTGGTTCCCCCGTCATCGCAAGATGAAGCCCTTTCCCGCTACAGCGTCTCAGGAGAAGTCCCACGTTAGGAATTGGAGGTCGAAACGGTACTTGGCACCC
>NW_011454852.1:0-554 GCF_000754665.1 Bison bison bison | reverse complement strand
ACCCAGTGAGCTCCAAGAGATACCCGTCGCGACTCGAGAGCAGAGCGGGGTTCTTTGCTTCCACTCGAGATGAATGCCTGTCTCCCCGGGTCCGTCTGGAATGCAACTCCGAGATCCCGGTCGCCCCTGGAGAGGAACATTGGCTTCTGGACACAAGCCTAGATGAGGTCTATTGGCCCTGCAGTCACTCGAGAGCAATCCCCAGCTTTCCTTCGCAACTCGAATGGAAGATTGGACTTCCTGGGCCAACACAAGAGGCATCCCGAATTCCCCGTCGTAACTCGAGAATCCCGCCGCAACTCGAGAAAAACCACGTGGTTCCCCCGTCATCGCAAGATGAAGCCCTTTCCCGCTACAGCGGTCTCGGGAGAAGTCCAACGTTAGGAATTGGAGGTCGAAACGGTACTTGGCCCCCTTGATGCGCCCCACAAAGTTCCCCGGCATCCCGGTCTCCCTGGAGAGGAACCCCGAGGTTTTCCGGCACCACTTCCTCTGAGCACCTTCTACCCTCCTGATCTCCACAGGAGGGTCGACTCCCCTGCTTTGTCTGGAAG
>NW_011454851.1:0-508 GCF_000754665.1 Bison bison bison | reverse complement strand
CAGATATGCAGATGACACACCCTTATGGCAGAAAGTAAAGAAGACTAAAAAGCCTCTTGATGAAAGTGAAAGTGGAGAGTGAAAAAGTTGGCTTAAAGCTCAACATTCAGAACAAAGATCATGGCATCCGGTCCCATCACTTCATGGGAAATAGATGGGGAAACAGTGGAAACAGTGTCAGACTTTATTTTTTTGGGCTCCAAAATCACTGCTGATGGTGACTGCAGCCATGAAATTAAAAGACGCTTACTCCTTGAAAAGAAAGTTATGACCAACCTAGACAGCATATTGAAAAGCAGAGACGTTACTTTGCCAACAAAGGTCCGTCTAGTCAAGGCTGTGGTTTTCCAGTGGTCATGTATGGATGTGAGAGTTGACTGTGAAGAAGGTTGAGCGCCGAAGAATTGATGCTTTTGAACTGTGGTGTTGGAGAAGACTCTTGAGAGTCCCTTGGACTGCAAGGAGATCCAACCAGTCCATTCTGAAGGAGATCAGCCCTGGGATTTCT
>NW_011454850.1:0-538 GCF_000754665.1 Bison bison bison | reverse complement strand
GACCAAGTGGGCTTTATCCCAGGGATGCAAGGATTCTTCAATATCCGCAAAATCAATCAATGTAATACACCACATTAACAAATTGAAAAATAAAAACCATATGATTATCTCAATAGATGCAGAGAAAGCCTTTGAGAAAATTCAACACCCGTTTATGATAAAAACTTTCCAGAAAGCAGGAATAGAAGGAACATACCTCAACATAATAAAAGCTATATATGACAAACCCACAGCAAACATTATCCTCAATGGTGAAAAATTGAAAGCATTTCCTCCAAAGTCAGGAACAAGACAAGGGTGCCCACTTTCACCATTACTATTCAACATAGTTTTGGAAGTTTTGGCCACAGCAATCAGAGCAGAAAAGAAATAAAAGGAATCCAAATTGGAAAAGAAGAAGTAAAACTCTCACTATTTGCAGATGACATGATCCTCTACATAGAAAACCCTAAAGACTCCACCAGAAAATTACTAGAAATAATCAATGACTATAGTAAAGTTGCAGGATATAAAATCAACACACAGAAATCCCTTGCAT
>NW_011454849.1:0-525 GCF_000754665.1 Bison bison bison | reverse complement strand
TCTCCATGCGAGTGGCGAGGGGGAGCGCGTCATTGCTCTCGAGTCATGTAGGGGAACCTGGCCTCGAGACGTGTTGAAGAAGGTCTCTCGAGGTCTTTCTCGGGTTGAGGCAGGAAACCCTGGCTTCCCTCGACTTGTGCAGGTGACCTCAGGGGGCTTCTCATGGTGGCTCTGAGAAGTCAGGGAAACTGGAGGTGTGGGGGGTGGGCCTCTCGGGACTCCACGGGGTTTGGTGCATTGGAAGAGGGCCTCATCTCCAGTTGAGGCAGGAACCTCAGGGTTCCTCTGATTTCAGACTCCGATCGCAGGGTCCCTGCAGACTGGGGACAGCAGAGTCAGGCCTCGTCTTGGGTTGAGGCATGGAACTCCGCTTGCCTCTCGAGGTGTCCCCGGGGAGAGAGGCCACTTGTCGAGCGGTATTTGGAACCTGGGGGTCTTCTCCGGACGATGCACGGGCGAGTCACTGCCCCTTCGTGTTGACTTCATTCACAGGGTGGAGTTCGGAGAGGTGTCCGGGCATCGGGT
>NW_011454848.1:0-553 GCF_000754665.1 Bison bison bison | reverse complement strand
ACTCGAGATGAATGCCTGTCTCCCCGGGTGCGTCTGGAATGCAACCCCGAGATCCCGGTCGCCCCTGGAGAGGGACATTGGCTTCTGGACACAAGCCTAGATGAGGTCTATTGGGCCCTGCAGTCACTCGAGAGCAATCCTCAGCTTGCCTTCGCAACTCGAATGGAAGATTGGACTTCCCTGGGCCAACACAAGAGGCCATCCCGAATTCCCCGTCGTAACTCGAGAATCCCGCCACAACCTTCGAGAAAACCCACGTGGTTCCCCGTCATCGCAAGACTGAAGCCCTTTCCCGCTACAGCGTCTCGAGGTAGAAGTTCCCACGTTAGGAATTGGAGGTCGAAACGGTACTTGGCACCCCGTTGATGCGCCCCACAAAGTTCCCCGGCATCCCGGTCTCCCTGGAGAGGAACACCGAGGTTTTCCGGCACCACTTCCTCTGAGCCCCTTCTACCCTCCTGATCTCCACAGGAGGGTCGACTCCCCTGCTTTGTCTGGAAGGGGTTCCCGACCTTCCGGTCGCACCTCAGGATGAGGCCGGTCTCACGACGAC
>NW_011454847.1:0-506 GCF_000754665.1 Bison bison bison | reverse complement strand
GATCACGTGACTGTGCCGTCAGTGATCACGAGGCTGAGCAGGCACTGATATCGTGACTGAGCATGCACTGATTATGTGCTGGGAGCCAGGGAGGCATTCCACTCTGGACAAAGGTCATGAGGAAGGAGGCTCGGCATACGAAAGTGCGGGATCGAGCCTCAGGAGTCCACCCGGATATTCTCGAGCATCGCCCCCCCAAAAAAACCAGAGTCTGCCTACTGTATTGCTTTGTGCTCTCACCTTTCATTTCACTGGGGGCTGTCCCCCACCACCATCTCGCTCTGTCTGTCAAAGAGTTACCTTACAGCTCCAATTCATAAAGTTCCTTGTCATTTTTCCCTTTAACTTCCAGCTGAGTTTCCATCTGGAGCGCGGACCCGACCACGCTTACTAATTATTCCTGGGCTGCTAAGACCCACTCGAGAAGGTGTCTAGGGGGAGGCACCTTTCGCTATTGGAGAGGGCGCCTGCGGCCTACGTAAGTGGTGCAAACTTCTTGTCTTGAA
>NW_011454846.1:0-506 GCF_000754665.1 Bison bison bison | reverse complement strand
GAACCGTGAACTTCCTGATGTCAAGCTGGTTTAGAAAGGCAGAGGAACCAGAGATCAAATTGCCAACATCCGCTGGATCATGGAAAAAGCAAGAGAGTTCCAGAAAAACATCTATTTCTGCTTTATTGACTAGGCCAAAGCCTTTGACTGTGTGGATCACAATAAACTGTGGAAAATTCTGAAAGAGATGGGAATACCAGACCACCTGATCTGCCTCTTGAGAAATTTGTATGCAGGTCAGGAAGCAACAGTTAGAACTGGACATGGAACAACAGACTGGTTCCAAATAGGAAAAGGAGTTCGTCAAGGCTGTATATTGTCACCCTGTTTATTTAACTTCTATGCAGAGTACATCATGAGAAACGCTGGACTGGAAGAAACACAAACTGGAATCAAGATTGCCGGGAGAAATATCAATAACCTCAGATATGCAGATGACACCACCCTTATGGCAGAGTGAAGAGGAACTCAAAGGCCTCTTGATGAAAGTGAAAGTGGAGAGTGAA
>NW_011454845.1:0-504 GCF_000754665.1 Bison bison bison | reverse complement strand
TGAAGCCCTTTCCCGCTACAGCGTCTCAGGAGAAGTGCCACGTTAGGAATTGTAGGTCGAAACGGTACTTGGCACCCTTGATGCGCCCCCACGAAGTTCCCCGGCATCCCGGTCTCCCTGGAGAGGAACACCGAGGTTTTCCGGCACCACTTCCTCCTCGAGCCCCTTCTACCCTCCTGATCTCCACAGGAGGTCGACTCCCTGCTTTGTCTGGAAGGGTTCCCGACCTTCCGGTCGCACCTCAGGATGAGGCCGGTCTCACGACGACATTCCAGACGTGGCCTTGTGGGTGCTTCCACATTGCGAAGCACCCCGATTTCCTGGTCCCATCTTGATAAGAACCCGATGCCCGGACACCTCTCCGAACTCCACCCTGTGAATGAAGTCAACACGAAGGGGCAGTGACTCGCCCGTGCATCGTCCGGAAAAACCCCCAGGTTCCAAATACAGCTCGACAAGTGGCCTCTCTCCCCGGGGACACCTCGAGAGGCAAGCGGAGTTCCA
>NW_011454844.1:0-547 GCF_000754665.1 Bison bison bison | reverse complement strand
GATGAGGTCTATTGGCCCTGCAGTCACTGGAGAGCAATCCCCAGCTTTCCTTCGCAACTCGGATGGGAGATTGGACTTCCCTGGGCCAACACAAGGGGCATCCCGAATTCCCCGTCGTAACTCGAGAATCCCGCCGCAACTCGAGAAAACCACGTGGTTCCCCCGTCATCGCAAGATGAAGCCCTTTCCCGCTACAGCGTCTCAGGAGAAGTCCCACGCCTAGGACTTGGACGGTCGAACGGTACCTTGGCACCCGTTGATGCGCCCACAAGTTACCCCGGCATCCCGGTCTCCCTGGAGAGGAACACCGAGGTTTTCCGGCACCACTTCCTCTGAGCCCCTTCTACCCTCCTGATCTCCACAGGAGGGTCGACTCCCCTGCTTTGTCTGGAAGGGGTTCCCGACCTTCCGGTCGCACCTCAGGATGAGGCCGGTCTCACGACGACATTCCAGACGTGGCCTCGTGGGTGCTTCCACATTGCGAAGCACCCCGATTTCCCGGTCCCCTCTTGATAAGAACCCGATGCCCGGGCACCTCTCCGAACTC
>NW_011454843.1:0-505 GCF_000754665.1 Bison bison bison | reverse complement strand
GCCACGTGTAGAAAACATTGCCCACATGTCAGGAAGTGTCACACCAGCATCAGTAGTACGAAAGGGATTGTGTTCGAGGGGAGTTGTCAGGCGAGTGACATTAATTGATCGCCCAGAGCACAACAAGGAGAATATACTATACAGTAGTATTTTTTTTTGTATGAAGTACATTATGTGTTGATAAGCCATTTACACTTCCCGCCAGACAAGAGTTAATTTGGGATACAGGACGGTTGCTTTCGAACTGTAATGAAATGACACTCAAAAGTGAAAACACTGTCGTTTCACTGAGAAATGGCAAAACGGGAGAGAAAGGCTAAATTGGCCAGAAGATTGAGAGCAGGCAGGAGAAAGAGAATTAGAAGCCTGGGTAGAGCAATTAATTGTTTCAGTGTTTTCCCATGAAAGCCAGGGAAGACACACACACACATATACACACAAACACACACACAAACGCGTACACGTACATACAGAAACATACAGTCACCGCAAAAGGATGATGAGA
>NW_011454842.1:0-541 GCF_000754665.1 Bison bison bison | reverse complement strand
GTTGACTTCATTCACAGGGTGGAGTTCGAAGAGGTGTCCGGGCATCGGGTTCTTATCAAGAGGGGACCGGGAAATCGGGGGTCCTTCAGAATGTGGAACCACCCACGAGGCCACGTCTGGAATGTCGTCGTGAGACCGGCCTCATCCTGAGGTGCGACCGGAAGGTCGGGAACCCCTTCCAGACAAAGCAGAGGAGTCGACCCTCCTGTCCAGATCAGGAGGGTAGAAGAGGCTCAGAGGAAGTGGTGCCGGAAAACTTCGGTATTCCTCTCGAGGGAGACCGGGATGTCGGGGCACTTTGTGGGTCGCATCAAGGGTGACAAGTACCGTTTCGAACTCCAATTCCTAAAGTGGGACTTCTCCTGAGACGCTGTAGCGGCACAGGGCTACATCTTGCGATGACGGGGAACCACGTGGTTTTCTCGAGGTGTAGCAGGATTCTCGAATTACGACGGGGAATTCAGGATGCCTCTTGTGTTGGCCCAGGGAAGTCCAATCTTCCATTCGAGTTGCGAAGGAAAGCTGGGGATTTGTCTCGAGT
>NW_011454841.1:0-541 GCF_000754665.1 Bison bison bison | reverse complement strand
CAGTCATGTCCGACTCTTTGGCACCCCATGGACTGTAGCCCGCCAGGCTCCTCTGTCCATGGGATTCTCCAGGCAAGAATACTTGAGTGGGTTCCTATGCCCTCCTCCAAGGTGATCTTCCAGACCCAGGGATCGAACCCACATCTCTTATATCTCCTGCATTGGCAAGTGGGTTCTTTACCACTAGTGCCACCTGGGCCTCATTATATGGACACAAGTCAGATTGGATTAGGGTCCACCTGTATGACTTTGTTTAACTTTAATTACCTTTTTGGAGACACTCTCCTAAGACAGTCACTTAGGGGGTTAGAACTTCAACATCGGTCTTGGGGGGTTAGAACTTCAACATAGGAATTGGGGGCAGGGGTTACAACTTAACCCTTAACTCACACTGTGGGCAAGGTAAAAAGAATCAAGATGAATGGAGAAGCCACTGGGAACTATTAACAGCAGAAGCTTCCATCATCCTTGGGCCTGGAGAAACAAAAGAGAAAGGGTGTGCTATTCCTAGAACCCATCCAGAGCTGTGGTCATAGGAGAG
>NW_011454840.1:0-514 GCF_000754665.1 Bison bison bison | reverse complement strand
GGAGAAGGCGATGACAGCCCACTCCAGTACTCTTGCCTGGAAAAGCCCACAGACAGAGGAGCCTGGTAGGCTGCAGTCCATGGGGTCGCGAAGAGTCAGACACGACTGAATGACTTCACTTTCACTTTTCACTTTCAGGCATTGGAGAAGGAAATGGCAACCCACTCCAATATTCTTGCCTGGAGACTCCCAGGGACGGGGGAGCCTGGTGGGCTGCTGTCTATGGGGTCGCACAGAGTCGGACACGACTAAAGCGACTTAGCAGTAGGTTTGTATTTTGTTTTATTGAGGTTTGATTTCACTTTTCCCTAATGAGTAATAATGTTGAGCATATTTTCATGTGCTCGTTTCCTACCTATATATCCTTTTCAGTGAAGTGTTTGTTCAAATTCTTTGACCATTTTTATTGGGTTTATTTTGTTATTATTGAGTTTTGAGAATTCTGTACATATTCTATGTATGTGCAATTATGTGATAGATAATTTACAAATATTGTATCCCAGTTTGTGCTTTT
>NW_011454839.1:0-523 GCF_000754665.1 Bison bison bison | reverse complement strand
TTGGAAAAAGAAGAAGTAAAACTCTCACTATTTGCAGATGACATGACCCTCTACATAGAAAACCCTAAAGACTCCACCAGAAAATTACTAGAATTAATCAATGATTATAGTAAAGTTGCAGGATATAAAATCAACACACAGAAATCCCTTGCATTCCTATACACTAATAATGAGAAAACAGAAAGAGAAATTAAGGAAACAATTCCATTCACCATTGCAACGAAAAGAATAAAATACGTAGGAATATATCTACCTAAAGAAACTAAAGACCTCTATATAGAAAACTATAAAACACTGGTGAAAGAAATCAAAGAGGACACTAACAGATGGAGAAATATACCATGTTCATGGATGGGAAGAATCAATATAGTGAAAATGAGTATACTACCCAAAGCAATTTATAGATTCAATGCAATCCCTATCAAGCTACCAACAGTATTCTTCACAGAGCTAGAACAAATAATTTCACAATTTGTATGGAAATACAAAAAACCTCGAATAGCCAAAGCGATCTTGAGAAAGA
>NW_011454838.1:0-515 GCF_000754665.1 Bison bison bison | reverse complement strand
GTCCAGCCTCAGAGAAGTTAAGGAGGAAGAGGACCCAGTATACAAATTGGGGGAACAAGGGGTTGGTAGGAGCCGTGCTACTGCGTGAAAAGCAGAGGATGTGGGTCCAGATGTAGGAAACTCAATATATTTGGTATAATTTAATTTTGCAGGTAAGAAAAAATAGTAGTACATAACTTCCCAAGAACCAGGAAGCCAAGATAGTTAATTAAATTTCTGTCTAAAAATTATGACATGTTAAATGTTAGCCTAAATGGGACATAGTATATTACTTAAAAATAATACTATTATGTATGTAAAGTAATTTGTTTCCTAGTAAGTATAAGAATAAAGTGGTATAAAAGAGTTTGAATATAGAAAGTAGCTGATTTTTACATATCAAATAATATAACAGCAATTATATTGGAATCCATGTAAAGGAAATTTTAACACAACTGAAAGATTTCTAGGGTCACTTAACTAGCCTGACATTAAACAGGAAGCCATCGATAGCAATATTTCCTTTGTGAATACAT
>NW_011454837.1:0-530 GCF_000754665.1 Bison bison bison | reverse complement strand
GGAGGGTAGAAGGGGCTCAGAGGAAGTGGTGCGGAAAACCTCGGTGTTCCTCTCCAGGGAGACCGGGATGCCGGGGAACTTTGTGGGGGCGAATCAAGGGTGCCAAGTAACGATTAGACCTCCAATTCCTAACGTGGGACTTCTCCTGAGACGCTGTAGCGGAAAGGGCTTCATCTTGCGATGACGGGGGAACCACGTGGTTTTTCTCGAGTTGCGGCGGGATTCTCGAGTTACGACGGGGAATTCGGGATGCCTCTTGTGTTGGCCCAGGGAAGTCCAATCTTCCATTCGAGTTGCGAAGGAAAGCTGGGGATTGCTCCTCGAGTGACTGCACGGCCAATAGACCGTCAGTCTAGGCTTGTAGTCCGAGAAGACCAATGTTCCTCTCCAGGGCGACCGGGATCTCGGGGTTGCATTCCAGACGCACCCGGGGAGACAGGCATTCATCTCGAGTGGAAGCAAAGAACCCCGCTCTGCTCTCGAGTCGCGACGGGTATCTCTTGGAGCTCACTGGGTGGACTAAAGGGAGT
>NW_011454836.1:0-523 GCF_000754665.1 Bison bison bison | reverse complement strand
GTTTCGACCTCCAATTCCTAACGTGGGACTTCTCCTGAGACGCTGGTAGCGGGAAAGGGCTTCATCTTGCGATTACGGGGGAACCACGTGGTGTTTCTCGAGTTGCGGCGGGATTCTCGAGTTACGACGGGGAATTCGGGATGCCTCTTGTGTTGGCCCAGGGAAGTCCAATCTTCCATTCGAGTTGCGAAGGCAAGCTGGGGATTGCTCTCGAGTGACTGCAGGGCCAATAGACCTCATCTAGGCTTGTGTCCAGAAGCCAATGTTCCTCTTCAGTGGTGACCGGGGTCTCGGGGTTGCATTCCAGACGGACCCGGGGAGACAGACATTCATCTCGAGTGGAAGCAAAGAACCCCGCTCTGCTCTCGAGTCGCGACGGGTATCTCTTGGAGCTCACTGGGTTGATGGACTAAAGGGAGTCAAGCCTCCTGAGGCGTTTGAAGAGAGGTCGCGAGGTTGGCCTCTAGGCCATGCAGGAGACGAAGGCCCTCATCTCCGCGATGACGGGGGAGTCTCGGGGTGC
>NW_011454835.1:0-508 GCF_000754665.1 Bison bison bison | reverse complement strand
GTCGCCCCTGGAGAGGAACATTGGCTTCTGGACACAAGCCTAGATGAGGTCTATTGGCCCTGCAGTCACTCGCGAGCAATCCCCAGCCTTCCTTCGCAACTCAAATGGAAGATTGGACTTCCCTGGGCCAACACAAGAGGCATCCTGAATTCCCCGTCGTAACTCGAGAATCCTGCCGCAACTCGAGAAAAACCACGTGGTTCCCCCGTCATCGCAAGATGAAGCCCTTTCCCGCTACAGTGTCTCAGGAGAAGTCCCACGTTAGGTATTGGAGGTCGAAACGGTACTTGACACCCTTGATGCGACCCACAAAGTTCCCCGACATCCCGGTCTCCCTCGAGAGGAACACCGAGGTTTTCCGGCACCACTTCCTCTGAGCCCCTTCTACCCTCCTGATCTGGACAGGAGGGTCGACTCCCCTGCTTTGTCTGGAAGGGGTTCCCGACCTTCCGGTCACACCTCAGGATGAGGCCGGTCTCACGACGACATTCCAGACGTGGCCTCGTGG
>NW_011454834.1:0-507 GCF_000754665.1 Bison bison bison | reverse complement strand
TCCTGAGACGCTGTAGCGGCACAGGGCTACATCTTGCGAGTGACGGGGGAACCACGTGGTTTCTCGAGGTGTAGCAGGATTCTCGAATTACGACGGGGAATTCAGGATGCCTCTTGTGTTGGCCCAGGGAAGTCCAATCTTCCATTCGAGTTGCGAAGGAAAGCTGGGGATTGCTCTCGAGTGACTGCAGGGCCAATAGACCTCATCTAGGCTTGTGTCCAGAAGCCAGTGTTCCTCTCCAGGGGCGAAAGGTATCTCGGGGTTGCCTTCCAGACGCACCCGGGGAGATAGGCATCCATCTCGAGTGGAAGCAAAGAACCCCGCTCTGCTCTCGAGTCGCGACGGGTATCTTTTGGAGCTCCCTGGGTGGACTAAAGGGAGTCAAGCCTCCTGAGGCGTTTGGAGAGAGGTTGAGAGATTGGTCTCTAGGCCATACAGGAGACGAAGGCCCTCAAGTCGCGATGACGGGGGAGGCTCGGGGTTGTTCTCGAGCGGCGGCCCCAGTGT
>NW_011454833.1:0-507 GCF_000754665.1 Bison bison bison | reverse complement strand
GGTCCATTACCATTTCTGTCCTTTATTGAGCCCATCTTTGTATGAAATGTTCCCTTGCTATCTCTAATTTTCTTGAAGAGATCTCTATTCTTTCCCATTCTGTTGTTTTCCTCTATTTCTTTGCATTGATTGCTGAGGAAGGCTTTCGTATCTCTCCCTGCTATTCTTTGGAACTCTGCATTCAAATGGGAATATTTTCCTTTTCTCCTTTGCTTTTCGCTTCTCTTCTTTTCACAGCTATTTGTAAGGCCTCCTCAGACAGCCATTTTGCTTTTTTTGCATTTCTTTTCCATGGGGATGGTCTTGATCCCTGTCTCCTGTACAATGTCACGAACCTCAGTCCATAGTTCATCAGGCACTCTGTCTATCAGATCTAGTCCCTTAAATCTATTTCTCACTTCCACTGTATAATCATAAGGGATTTGATTTAGGTCATACTTGAATGGTCTAGTGGTTTTCCCTACTTTCTTCAATTTAAGTCTGAATATGGCAATAAGGAGAATTCTG
>NW_011454832.1:0-542 GCF_000754665.1 Bison bison bison | reverse complement strand
GCAATGATCGTCTCAGTTGAGCCAGAATCCACCAGACCCTTATGGTCGTCTTAATAAGTTTCCATCCACTGACACCCACTCTGTTGTTGTTCATTGCTTTTCAGTCTCCCAGTCTCTCTTTGCTATCACATGGACCCACCCTGTTCCTTAGCTATAAATCCCAGCTGTGTCCCTGCTGGAGTCAGGCTTAAGCTCACTCTCTCTCCCGTACTATAAGACCCCCGCTGTAGTACTCTTACCTTGAATAACGTTTTTCTTACCACCTTTAGGAAGTGTTATGAATCATTTGTTTAACATTTCC
Source organism: Bison bison bison (assembly GCF_000754665.1). Classification (NCBI taxonomy): domain Eukaryota; kingdom Metazoa; phylum Chordata; class Mammalia; order Artiodactyla; family Bovidae; genus Bison; species Bison bison. The sequence continues at coordinate 241 of NW_011454832.1, read as the reverse complement.
AGGTTCTGTTAGTAGGGATTATTCTCAAAGGAATAGTTCTATACCTTTACTTTTTATACTATATTCCTTAGGGGAACAAATTTCTAGAATTAAACATTTCATGTTTTTACCATACAAACAGAAAATATCTTTTAAAATATATTTATATATCTTTAAAAAATGTAGTAATCTGAAAAGGATGTGTATATAGACATGCCAGTGTATATACACACACACCCTCAGACCTCCAAGGAAAACTTAA
>NW_011454831.1:0-605 GCF_000754665.1 Bison bison bison | reverse complement strand
GCATAGTCAAAACGAATTCAAATGTTACCCAAAACAAATAAATCAACGGACAGAAGTTCTTGGAACACATGACTGAGGTTAGGGGTGAGGCAATACATGTATGTGCCAGGATACTCTTAAAGTATACTCTTAACGTAGATGAGGAGAACAAGGTAGGAGGAAAACTTACTGTTTGGTTCAGGTCGCTTCTGAGCCTTTTGGGGGAACCGACCTGAAGCCAGAGTCTAGCCGAAATACACAGGCTTTGAACATCGCTGAAGACCAACATTTCCTAAGGAAAAAACGCATTGCTTAGCTCAAGGTTTGTCTGGGAAATTCTTACACATCAGGAGATGGCTCCGAGGTGGATTTCTACAAAGAACATCCATGCAAAGGACAAGCCTGCACAGCTCTGTGCACATCTGCCCCCTCCCCCCCTCACAGCCAGCAGCATTTCCAAGTGACCTCCTAAGGCCTTCGCCAAACTACAGGGGCACCTCTGGGCTTCCTGTTTCCCTCTATTTTTCGGAATCTTTTCTAAAAAAAAAGAAAAACAAAAAACAAATTAAAAAAAAAAAAAAAACCCGCACATTTCTTCGTACAATGCCCCAGGGGAAGGAATACAG
>NW_011454830.1:0-695 GCF_000754665.1 Bison bison bison | reverse complement strand
ACCCTTTAGTCCACCCAGTGAGCTCCAAGAGATACCCGTCGCGACTCGAGAGCAGAGCGGAGTTCTTTGCTTCCACTCGAGATGAATGCCTGTCTCCCCGGGTGTGTCTGGAATGCAACCCCGAGAACCCTGTCGCCCCTGGAGAGGAACACTGGCTTCTGGACAGAAGCCTAGATGAGGTATCTTGGCCCTGCAGTCACTCGAGAGCAATCCCCAGCTTTCCTTCACAACTCGAATGGAAGATTGGACTTCCCTGGGCCAACACAAGACGTAACCTGAATTCCCCGTCGTAACTCGAGAATCCCGCCGCAACTCGAGAAAAACCACGTGGTTCACCCGTCATCGCAAGATGAAGCCATTTCCCGCTACAGCGCCTCAGGAGAAGTCCCACGTTAGGTATTGGAGGTCGAAACGGTACTTGGCACCCTTGATGCGACCCACAAAGCGCCCCGACATCCCGGTCTCCCTCAAGGGGAACACCGAAGTTTTCCGGCACCACTTCCTCTGAGCCTCTTCTACCCTCCTGATCTGGACAGGAGGGTCGACTCCTCTGCTTTGTCTGGAAGGGGTTCCCGACCCTTCCGGTCGCACCTCAGGATGAGGCCGGTCTCACGACGACATTCCAGACGTGGCCTCGTGGGTGGTTCCTACATTCCGAAGGACCCCGATTTCCCGGTCCCCTCTTGATAAGAACC
>NW_011454829.1:0-502 GCF_000754665.1 Bison bison bison | reverse complement strand
TTGCTCTCGAGTGACTGCAGTGCCAATAGACCTCATCTAGGCTTAGTGTCCAGAAGCCAATTGTTCCTCTCCAGGGGGCGACAGGGCTCTGGGGGTTGCATTCCAGACGCACCCGGGGAGACAGGCATTCATCTCGAGTGGAAGCAAAGAACCCCGCTCTGCTCTCGAGTCGCGACGGGTATCTCTTGGAGCTCACTGGGTGGACTAAAGGGAGTCAAGCCTCCTGAGGCGTTTGGAGAGAGGTCGCGTGATTTGGCCTCTAGGCCATGCAGGAGACGAAGGGCCTCATCTCCGCGATGACGGGGATTCTCGTGGTGGTTCTCGAGCGGCGGCCCCAGGGTGCGGTTTCTCAGGAGGTACGACGGCGAGGTCAGTGAGCCTCTCGTGGGGCGCCAGGGAAGTCGGGTCTCCATGCGAGTGGCGAGGGGGAGCGCGTCATTTGCTCTCGTAGTCATGGTAGGGGAAATCTGGCCTCGAGACGTGTTGAAGAAGGTCTCTCGAG
>NW_011454828.1:0-518 GCF_000754665.1 Bison bison bison | reverse complement strand
CAACACGTCTCGAGGCCAGGTTCCCCTACCATGACTCGAGAGCAATGACGCCGCTCCCCCTCGCCACTCGCCATGGAGACCCGACTTCCCTGGCGCCCCACGAGAGGCTCACTGACCTCGCCGTCGTACCTCGTGAGAAACCGCACCCTGGGGCCGCCGCTCGAGAACCACCCTGAGACTCCCCCGTCATCGCGGAGATGAGGGCCTTCGTCTCCTGCATGGCCTAGAGGCCAACCTCACGACCTCTCCCCAAACGCCTCAGGAGGCTTGACTCCCTTTAGTCCACCCAGGGAGCTCCAAGAGATACCCGTCGCGACTCGAGAGCAGAGCGGGGTTCTTTGCTTCCACTCGAGATGAATGCCTGTCTCCCCGGGTGCGTCAGGAATGCAACCCCGAGATCCCGGTCGCCCCTGGAGAGGAACATTGGCTTCTGGACACAAGCCTAGATGAGGTCTATTGGCCCTGCAGTCACTCGAGAGCAATCCCCAGCTTTCCTTCGCAACTCGAATGGAAGATTG
>NW_011454827.1:0-506 GCF_000754665.1 Bison bison bison | reverse complement strand
CGACGACATTCCAGACGTGGCCTCGTGGGTGCTTCCACATTGCGAAGCACCCCGAGTTCCCGGTCCCCTATTGATAAGAACCCGATGCCCGGACACCTCTCCGAACTCCACCCTGTGAATGAAGTCAACACGAAGGGGCAGTGACTCGCCTGTGCATCGTCCATAAAAGACCCCCAGGTTCCAAATCCAGCTCGACACGTGGCCTCTCTCCCCGGGGACACCTCGAGAGGCAAGCGGAGTTCCATGCCTCAACCCAGGACGAGGCCTGACTCTCCTGTCCCCAGTCTGCAGGGACCCTGCGATCGGAGTCTGAAATCAGAGGAACCCTGAGGTTCCTGCCTCAACTGGAGATGAGGCCCTCTTCCAATGCACCAAACCCCGTGGAGTAACGAGAGGCCCTCCCCCCCCACCTCCAGTTTCCCTGACTACTCAGAGCCACCATCAGAAGCCCCCTGAGGTCACCTGCACAAGTCGAGGGAAGCCAGGGTTTCCTGCCTCAACCCGAG
>NW_011454826.1:0-533 GCF_000754665.1 Bison bison bison | reverse complement strand
TGGAGAAATATACCATGTTCATGGATTGGAAGAATCAATATAGTGAAAATGAGTATACTACCCAAAGCAATCTATAGATTCAACGCAATCCCTATCAAGCTACCAACAGTATCTTCACAGAGCTAGAACAAATAATTTCACAATTTGTATAGAAATACAAAAAACCTCCAATAGCCAAAGCTATCTTGAGAAAGAAGAATGGAACTGGAGGAATCAACCTACCTGACTTCAGGCTCTATTACAAAGCCACAGTTATCAAAACAGTATGGTACTGGCACAAAGACAGAAATATTGATCAATGGAACAAAATAGAAAGCCCTGACATAAATCCATGCACATATGGACACCTTATCTTTGACAAAGGAGGCAAGAGTATACAATGGATTAAAAACAATCTCTTTTAACAAATGGTGCTGGGAACACTGGTCAACCACTTGTAAAAGAATGAAACTAGAACACTTTCTAACACCATACACAAAAATAAACTCAAAATGGATTAAAGATCTAAACGTAAGACCAGAAACTATAAAACT
>NW_011454825.1:0-1014 GCF_000754665.1 Bison bison bison | reverse complement strand
GAGTAGCTGGTTTACGCGGAAGACCAATCAAACTTCAAGACAAGAAGTTTGCACCACTTACGTAGGCCGCAGGCCCCCTCTCGGATAGCGAAAGGTGCCTCAACCTAGACAGCTTCTCGAGTGGGTCTTAGCAGCCCAGGGAATAATTAGTAAGCCTGGTGGGTTCCACGCTCCAGATGGAGACTCAGCTGGAAGTTAAAGGGAAGAATGACAAGGAACTTTATGAATTGGAGCTGTAAGTTAACTCTTTGACAGAGAGAGCGAGATGGTGGTGGGGGAAAGCCCCCAGTGAAATCAGAGGTGAGAGCACAAAGCAATACAGTAGGCAGACTCTGGTTTTTTTTGGGGGGGAGATGCTCGAGAATATCCGGGTGGACTCCTGAGGCTCGATCCCGCATTTTGCGTATGCCGAGCCTCCTTCCTCATGACCTTTGTCCATAGTGGAATGCCTCCCCGGCTCCCGGCACATGATCAGTGCATGCTCAGTCACGATATCAGTGCCTGCTCAGCCACGTGATCAGTGCCTGCAGAGTCACGTGATCAGGGCCGGCTGAGCTGCGTGATTCTTGCGGGCTCATCTGCATGACAATTGCCATCTGAGCTGCGTGATTCCTGTCGGCTCATCTGCTTGACAATTGCCAGCTGAGCTGCGTGATTCCTGCCTGGTCACGTGCTTGATTATTGCCAGTTGAGCAGCATGATTCGTCACTGCTGAGCTCCATAGTTATTGCCTGCTGATTGCGTGGTTCGTGTCTGCTCAGCTCTTTGAGTATTGCCTCCTGAGGTCCCTGTTCGGTCGCCACCTGCCGGGGACCAGCCCCAACTGACCCAGGGTATTCGAAGGAGAGATGGCCTAGGCGACTATTTATATGCTAATCAGAGATGTCAAGAATAATAGTATGAGGAGAGGTCAGTAGGAAAATCGGTGGAGAATAGAGACTGAGTAGCTTGATTTACGCAGAAGACCAATCAAACTTCAAGACATGAAGTTTGCACCACTTACGTAGGCCGCAG
>NW_011454824.1:4536-5029 GCF_000754665.1 Bison bison bison | reverse complement strand
CCGCTTGCCTCTCGAGGTGCCCCGGGGAGAGAGGCCACTTGTCGAGCTGTATTTGGCACCTGGGGGTTTTTCCGGACGATGCAAGGGCGAGTCACTGCCCCTTCGTGTTGACTTCATTCACAGGGTGGAGTTCGGAGAGGTGTCCGGGCATCGGGTTCTTATCAAGAGGGGACCGGGAAATCGGGGTGCTTCGCAATGTGGAAGCACCCACGAGGCCACGTCTGGAATGTCGTCGTGAGACCGGCCTCATCCTGAGGTGCGACCGGAAGGTCGGGAACCCCTTCCAGACAAAGCAGGGGAGTCGACCCTCCTGTCGAGATCAGGACGGTAGAAGGGGCTCAGAGGAAGTGGTGCCGGAAAACCTCGGTGTTCCTCTCCAGGGAGACCGGGATGCCGGGGAACTTCGTGGGGGCGCATCAAGGGTGCCATTACCGTTTCGACCTCCAATTCCTAACGTGGGACTTCTCCTGCGACGCTGTAGCGGGAAAGGGCT
>NW_011454824.1:0-1238 GCF_000754665.1 Bison bison bison | reverse complement strand
GGTGCGGTTTCTCACGAGGTACGACGGCGAGCTCAGTGAGCCTCTCGTGGGGCGCCAGGGAAGTCGGGTCTCCATGCGAGTGGCGAGGGGGAGCGCGTCATTGCTCTCGAGTCATGGTAGGGGAATCTGGCCTCGAGACGTGTTGAAGAAGGTCTCTCGAGGTCTTTCTCGGGTTGAGGCAGGAAACCCTGGCTTCCCTCGACTTGTGCAGGTGACCTCAGGGGCTTCTCATGGTGGCTCTGAGAAGTCAGGGAAACTGGAGGTGGGAGGGGCCTCTCGGGACTCCCCTGGGTTTGGTGCATTGGAAGAGGGCCTCATCTCCAGTTGAGGCAGGAACCTCAGGGTTCCTCTGATTTCAGACTCCGATCGCAGGGTCCCTGCAGACTGGGGACAGGAGAGTCAGGCCTCGTTTTGAGTTGAGGCGTGGAACTCCGCTTGCCTCTTGAGGTGTCCCCGGGGAGAGAGGCCACTTGTCGAGCTGTATTTGGAACCTGGGTTATTTTTCCGGACGATGCACGGGCGAGTCACTGCCCCTTCGTGTTGACTTCATTCACAGGGTGGAGTTCGGAGAGGTGTTCGGGCATCAGGTTCTTATCAAGAGGGGACCGGGAAATCGGGGTGCTTCGCAATGTGGAAGCACCCACGAGGCCACGTCTGGAATGTCGTCGTGAGACCGGCCTCATCCTGAGGTGCGACCGGAAGGTCGGGAACCCCTTCCAGACAAAGCAGGGGAGTCGACCCTCCTGTCGAGATCAGGAGGGGAGAAGGGGCTCAGAGGAAGTGGTGCCGGAAAACCTCGGTGTTCCTCTCCAGGGAGACCGGGATGCCGGGGATCTTCGTGGGGGCGCATCAAGGGTGCCAAGTACCGTTTCGACCTCCAATTCCTAACGTGGGACTTCTCCTGAGACGCTGTAGCGGGAAAGGGCTTCATCTTGCGATGACGGGGGAACCTGGTGGTTTTCTCGAGTTGCGGCGGGATTCTCGAGTTACGACGGGGAATTCAGGATGCCTCTTGTGTTGGCCCAGGGAAGTGCAATCTTCCATTCGAGTTGCGGAGGAAAGCTGGGGATTGCTCTCGAGTGACTGCAGGGCCAATAGACCTCATCTAGGCTTGTGTCCAGAAGCCAATGCTCCTCTCCAGGGGCGACCGGGATCTCGGGGTTGCATTCCAGACGCACCCGGGGAGACAGGCATTCATCTCGAGTGGAAGCAAAGAACCCCGCTCTGCTCCCGAATGG
>NW_011454823.1:0-501 GCF_000754665.1 Bison bison bison | reverse complement strand
AAACAATTCCATTCACCATTGACAACGAAAAAGAATAAAATACTTAGGAATATATCTACCTAAAGAAACTAAAGACCTATATATAGAAAACTATAAAACACTGGTGAAAGAAATTAAAGAGGACACTAATAGATGGAGAAATATACCATGTTCATGGATTGGAAGAATCAATATAGTGAAAATGAGTATACTACCCAAAGCAATTTATAGATTCAATGCAATCCCTATCAAGCTACCAACAGTATTCTTCACAGAGCTAGAACAAATAATTTCACAATTTGTATGGAAATCAAAAAACCTCGAATAGCTAAAGCGATCTTGAGAAAGAAAAATGGAACTGGAGGAATCAACCTACCTGACTTCAGGCTCTACTACAAAGCCACAGTTATCAAAAACAGTATGGTACTGGCACAAGGACAGAAATATAGATCAATGGAACAAAATAGAAAGCCCAGAGATAAATCCACGCACATATGGACGCCTTATCTTTGACAAAGGAGG
>NW_011454822.1:0-515 GCF_000754665.1 Bison bison bison | reverse complement strand
AGGAGAGTCGGGCCTCGTCTTGGGTTGAGGCATGGAACTCCGCTTGCCTCTCGAGATGTCCCCGTGGAGAGAGGCCGCTTGTCGAGCTGTATTTGGAACCGGGGTTTTTTCCGAACGGTGCACGGAAAAACTGCCCCTTCGTGTGGACTTCATTCACAGGGTGGAGTTCGGAGAGGTGTCCGGGCATCGGGTTCTTCTCAAGAGGGGACCGGGAAATCGGGGTCCTACGGAATGTGGAACCACCCACGAGGCCACGTCTGGAATGTCTTCGTGAGACCGGCCTCATCCTGAGGTGCGACCGGAAGGTCGGGAACCCCTTCCAGACAAAGCAGGGGAGTCGACCCTCCTGTCCAGATCAGGAGGGGAGACAGGGCTCAGAAGAGGGGGTGCCGGAAAACCTCAGTGTTCCTCTCGAGGGAGACCGTGATTTCGGGGAACTTTGTGGGTCGCATCAAGGGTGCCAAGTGCCCTTTCGACCTCCAATTCCTAACGTGGGACTTCTCCTGAGACGCTGT
>NW_011454821.1:0-503 GCF_000754665.1 Bison bison bison | reverse complement strand
TTCAATTAGATATATTAAAGATATAAAGAGTAATAGAATAAGGATAGCTCAGTAGGAAAATTCAGTGGAGAAAGAGGCTGAGTAGCTGGTTTACACGGAGACCAATAAACTCAAGACAAGAAGTTTGCACCACTTACGTAGGCCGCAGGCGTCCTTCCGTTCTCCCGAAGGAGAGGAGACACTGAGGCCTCCCCGGTCGGATCTTAGAAGCCCAGGCATAATTAGTAAGCTATGGTGGGTTCCGCGCTCCAGATGGAGACTCAGCCAGAGTGGGAGAGAGAGCGACATGGGGAGACCAGTATTTCGAGAAACTGATCCCAATTCTTTATTTTCCAGAGTCTGTTTTTATACACTGAGATGTTATACAAAAGTCACGTGGGAACAGCAGTCCTGACTTTTTATTAAAGTCAGGTGCTTCACACAAATGTATACAGAGGTCTTAGGGGTGTTACATCATCTTCTGGCCAGGGGGGCCTGCTGACAATTTACGACCCTCTCCTTGT
>NW_011454820.1:0-521 GCF_000754665.1 Bison bison bison | reverse complement strand
ATGAATGCCTGTCTCCCCGGGTGCGTCTGGAATGCAACCCCGAGATCCCTGTCGCCCCTGGAGAGGAACATTGGCTTCTGGACACAAGCCTAGATCAGGTCTATCGGCCCTGAAGTCACTCGAGAGCAATCCCCAGCTTTCCTTCGCAACTCGAATGGAAGATTGGACTTCCCTGGGCCAACACAAGAGGCATCCTGAATTCCCCGTCGTAACTCGAGAATCCCACAGCAACTCGAGAAAAACCACGTGGTTCCCCCGTCATCGCAATATGAAAGCCTTTCCCGCTACAGCGTCTCAGGAGAAGTCCCGCGTTAAGAATTGGAGGTCGAAACCGGTGGGCATCCTTGATGCGACCCACAAAGTTCCCCGACATCCAGGTCTCCCTCGAGAGGAACACGGAGGTTTTCCGGCACCACTTCTTCTGACCCCCTTCTACCCTCCTGATATGGACAGGAGGGTCTACTTCCCTGCTTTGTCTGGAAGGGGTTCCCTGCCTTCCGGTTGCACCTCAGGATGAGGCC
>NW_011454819.1:0-535 GCF_000754665.1 Bison bison bison | reverse complement strand
CGGACACCTCTCCGAACTCCACCCTGTGAATCGAAGTCAACACAAGGGGCAGTGACTCGCCCGTGCATCGACGGAAAAAACCCCCAGGTTCCAAATACAGCTCGACAAGTGGCCTCTCTCCCCGGGGACACCTCGGAGAGGCAAGCGGAGTTCCACTGCCTCAACCCAAGACGAGGCCTGACTCTCCTGTCCCCAGTCTGCAGGGACCCTGCGATCGGAGTCCGAAATCAGAGGAACCCTGAGGTTCCTGCCTCAACTGGAGATGAGGCCCTCTTCCAATGCACCAAACCCAGGGGAGTCCCTAGAGGCCCCTCCCACCTCCAGTTTCCCTGACTTCTCAGAGCCACCATGAGAAGCCCCCTGAGGTCACCCGCACAAATCGAGGGAAGCCAGGGTTTCCCGCCTCAACCTGAGAAAGACCTCGAGAGACCTTCTTCAACACGTCTCGAGGCCAGATTCCCCTACCATGACTCGAGAGCAATGACGCGCTCCCCCTCGCCACTCGCATGGAGACCCGACTTCCCTGGCGCCCCAC
>NW_011454818.1:0-522 GCF_000754665.1 Bison bison bison | reverse complement strand
CCCTCCCCCACCCCCGCCACGGACGCCGACCCCGCCCCGCGCCGCCCCGCCCCTGCCACTGCTCCCGGTGCCTTCCCGGCCGCACGTGGGGGTCCCCGGAGCCACAACTCGGGACGCCCCCCATCCCCGCCACGACCCGATTCCCGACCCGCGCCGCCCGGCTTCGCCCCGCCCCGGGCGCGCTCCCGGTGCGCTGCCCACCTTCACCACGGGCTCCCGGTGAGCCCCTCCCCCACGCCCGGTTCCAGGAGAGCCTCTGGGACCTCGCTCCCGCCGCCCGGTGAAACGGGAGGACAATACATCCAGCCCACAGAGGCAATCCAAGCTGTCTAGAATTCAGGGATCCAACGAGGACTACGGAAAGGAAAGATGACCTGACCTAGGAGGGCCATGATATTCTATAGAACCGGACAAAGTTGGTTGCCAAGGAAACTTGATTCCTTGGAACCCGGAAAGCTGGTTCTTTTCATATGCAATTCCAAACCAGGAGCTCCTTCCCAAAGCCTGCCTGGCCGCCAGCCC
>NW_011454817.1:3810-4298 GCF_000754665.1 Bison bison bison | reverse complement strand
GCCCGACTCTGAGCGACCCCATGGACTGCAGCCTACCAGGCTCTTCCGTCCATGAGATTTTCCAGGCAAGAGTACTGGAGTGGGGTGCCATTGCCTTCTCCCATATCTATTCACAAGCCTGCCTAAATCATTGACTTCTAGCCACCTTTGGGATGCCAATGACCACCCACCCTTACCAGGCCGCAGAGGAGAGAAAACACTTACCACAGGAGGTCCGGGTAAGGAACAAGGAACTGACAAGCTCCCTTACCAACCAGGATTCTGCAGAGGTCAACAAGAGGTCAGCAAGAGATGGGAGACTGCAGTCCAGAGGTCCTAGCAACTTCCAGCGAGCAGCAAAGACCCAGCATAGTCAAAACGAATTCAATGTTACCCAAAACAAACAAATAAAACGGAACAGAAGTTACTTGGAACACATGACTGAGGTTAGGGGTGAGGCAGTACATGTATGTGCCAGGATACTCTTAAAGTATACTCTTAACGTAGAT
>NW_011454817.1:0-382 GCF_000754665.1 Bison bison bison | reverse complement strand
CTGCCTAAATCATTGACTTCTAGCCACCTTTGGGATGCCAATGACCACCTACCCTTACCAGGCCACAGAGGAGAGAAAACACTTACCACAGGAGGTCCGGGTAAGGAACAAGGAACTAACAAGCTCCCACCAACCAGGATTCTGCAGAGGTCAACAAGAGGTCAGCAAGACATGGGAGACTGCAGTCCAGAGGTCCTAGCAACTTGCAGCGAGCAGCAAAGACCCAGCATAGTCAAAACGAATTCAATGTTACCCAAAACAAATAAATCAACGGACAGAAGTCACTTGGAACACATGACTGAGGTTAGGGGTGAGGCAGTACATGTATGTGCCAGGATACTCTTAAAGTATACTCTTAACATAGATGAGGAGAACAAGGTAA
>NW_011454816.1:5129-5591 GCF_000754665.1 Bison bison bison | reverse complement strand
GAACTCCACGCTGTGAATGAAGTCCACACGAAGGGGCAGTTTTTCCGTGCATCGTACGGGAAAAACCCCAGGTTCCAAATACAGCTCGACAAGCGGCCTCTCTCCCCGCGGACATCTCGAGAGGCAAGCGGAGTTCCATGCCTCAACCCAAGACGAGGCCTGACTCTCCTGTCCCCAGTCTGCAGGGACCCTGCGATCGGAGTCTGAAATCAGAGGTACCCTGCGGTTCCTGCCTCAGCTGGAGATGAGGCCCTCTTCCAATGCACCAAACCCAGTGGAGTCCCGAGAGGCCCCTCCCACCTCCAGTTTCCCTGGCTTCTCAGAGCCACCATGAGACCCCCTTGAGGTCACCTGCACAAGTCGAGGGAACCCAGGGTTTCCTGCCTCAACCCGAGAGAGACCTCGAGAGACCTTCTTCAACACGTCTCGAGGCCAAATTCCCCTACCGTGGCTCGGGAGCAG
>NW_011454816.1:4533-5029 GCF_000754665.1 Bison bison bison | reverse complement strand
CCGAGATTCCCCCGTCATCGAGAGATGAGGGCCTTCGTCTCCTGCATGGCCTAGAGACCAATCTCGCGACCTCTCTCCAAACGCCTCAGGAGGCTTGACTCCCTTGGGTCCACCCAGTGAGCTCAAGAGATACCCGTCGCGATTCGAGAGCAGAGCGGGGTTCTTTGCTTCCACTCGAGATGAATGCCTGTCTCCCCGGGTGCGTCTGGAATGCAACCCCGAGATCCCTGTCGCCCCTGGAGAGGAACATTGGCTTCTGGACACAAGCCTAGATGAGGTCTATTGGCCCTGCAGTCACTCGAGAGCAATCCCCAGCTTTCCTTCGCAACTCGAATGGAAGATTGGACTTGCCTGGGCCAACACAAGAGGCAGCCTGAATTCCCCGTCGTAACTCGAGAATCCCGCCGTAACTCGAGAAAAACCACGTAGGCTCCCCCGTCATCGCAAGATGAAGCCTTCCCGCTACAGCGTATCAGGAGAAGTCCCCCGTTAGGAA
>NW_011454816.1:3704-4145 GCF_000754665.1 Bison bison bison | reverse complement strand
CCGGTCTCACGAAGACATTCCAGACGTGGCCCCGTGGGTGGTTCCACATTCCGTAGGACCCCGATTTCCCGGTCCCCTCTTGAGAGAACCCGATGCCCGGACACCTCTCCGAACTCCACCCTGTGAATGAAGTCCACACGAAGGGGCAGTTTTTCCGTGCATCGTTCGGAAAATAACCCCAGGTTCCAAATACAGCTCGACAAGCGGCCTCTCTCCCCGGGGACATCTCGAGAGGCAAGCGGAGTTCCATGCCTCAACCCAAGACGAGGCCTGACTCTCCTGTCCCCAGTCTGCAGGGACCCTGCGATCGGAGTCTGAAATCAGAGGTACCCTGCGGTTCCTGCCTCAACTGGAGATGAGGCCCTCTTCCAATGCACCAAACCCAGTGGCGTCCCGAGAGGCCCCTCCCACCTCCAGTTTCCCTGGCTTCTCAGAGCCACC
>NW_011454816.1:0-511 GCF_000754665.1 Bison bison bison | reverse complement strand
TTTCCGTGCATCGTTCGGAAAAAACCCCAGGTTCCAAATACAGCTCGACAAGCGGCCTCTCTCCCCGGGGACATCTCGAGAGGCAAGCGGAGTTCCATGCCTCAACCCAAGACGAGGCCTGACTCTCCTGTCCCCAGTCTGCAGGGACCCTGCGATCGGAGTCTGAAATCAGAGGTACCCTGCGGTTCCTGCCTCAACTGGAGATGAGGCCCTCTTCCAATGCACCAAACCCAGTGGCGTCCCGAGAGGCCCCTCCCAACTCCAGTTTCCCTGGCTTCTCAGAGCCACCATGAGAAGCCCCCTGAGGTCACCTGCACAAGTCGAGGGAACCCAGGATTTCCTGCCTCAACCCGAGAAAGACCTCGAGAGACCTTCTTCAACACGTCTCGAGGCCAGATTCCCCTACCATGGCTCGGGAGCAGTGACGCGCTCCCCCTCGCCACTCGCATGGAGACCCGACTTCCCTGGCACCCCACGAGAGGCTCACTGACCTCGCCGTCGTACCTCGTGA
>NW_011454815.1:4683-5324 GCF_000754665.1 Bison bison bison | reverse complement strand
TGAGAGGTCGCGAGATTGGCCTCTAGGCCATGCAGGAGACGAAGGCCCTCATCTCCGCGATGACGGGGGAGTCTCGGGGTGGTTCTCGAGCGGCGGCCCCAGGGTGCGGTTTCTCACGAGGTACGACGGCGAGGTCAGTGAGCCTCTCGTGGGGCGCCAGGGAAGTCGGGTCTCCATGCGAGTGGCGAGGGGGAGCGCGTCATTGCTCTCGAGTCATGGGAGGGGAATCTGGCCTCGAGACGTGTTGAAGAAGGTGTCTCGAGGTCTTTCTCGGGTTGAGGCAGGAAACCCTGGCTTCCCTCGACTTGTGCAGGTGACCTCAGGGGGCTTCTCATGGTGGCTCTGAGAAGTCAGGGAAACTGGAGGAGGGAGGTGCCTCTCGGGACTCCACGGGGTTTGGTGCATTGGAAGAGGGCCTCATCTCCAGCTGAGGCAGGAACCTCAGGGTTCCTCTGATTTCAGACTCCGATCGCAGGGTCCCTGCAGACTGGGGACAGGAGAGTCAGGCCTCGTCTTGGGTTGAGGCATGGAACTCCGCTTGCCTCTCGAGGTGTCCCCGGGGAGAGAGGCCACTTGTCGAGCTGGATTTGGAACCTGGGGGTTTTTCCGGACGACGCACGGGCGAGTCACTGCCCCTTCGT
>NW_011454815.1:0-462 GCF_000754665.1 Bison bison bison | reverse complement strand
CGGAATGTGGAACCACCCACGAGGCCACGTCTGGAATGTCTTCGTGAGACCGGCCTCATCCTGAGGTGCGACCGGAAGGTCGGGAACCCCTTCCAGACAAAGCAGGGGAGTCGACCCTCCTGTCCAGATCAGGAGGGGAGAAAGGGCTCAGAGGAGGGTGTGCCGGAAAACTTCAGTGTTCCTCTCGAGGGAGACCGGGATTTCGGGGAACTTTGTGGGTCGCATCAAGGGTGCCAAGTGCCCTTTCGACCTCCAATTCCTAACGTGCGACTTCTCCTGAGGCGCTGTAGCGGAAAGGGCTTCATCTTGCGATGACGGGGGAGCCACGTGGTTTTTCTCGAGTTACGGCGGGATTCTCGAGTTACGACGTGGAATTCAGGATGCCTCTTGTGTTGGCCCAGGCAAGTCCAATCTTCCATTCGAGTTGCGAAGGAAAGCTGGGGGTTGCTCTCGAGTGACTGC
>NW_011454814.1:0-653 GCF_000754665.1 Bison bison bison | reverse complement strand
GCAGTGATCACGTGGCTGGTCGTTCACTGATCACGTGTTTATCATACGGTGATCACGTGACTGTGAGGCGCTGATCACGTGACTGTGCCGTCAGTGATCACGTGGCTGAGCAGGCACTGATATCGTGACTGAGCATGCACTGATCATGTGCCGGGAGCCGGGGAGGCATTCCACTCTGGACAAAGGTCATGAGGAAGGAGGCTCGGCATAGGCAAATGCGCGATCGAGCCTCAGGAGTCCACCCGCATATTCTCGAGCATCTCCCCCCCAAAAAAACCGGAGTCTGCCTACTGTATTGCTTTGTGCTCTCACCTCTGATTTCACTGGGGGCTGTCCCCCCACCACCATCTCGCTCTCTCTGTCAAAGAGTTAACTTACAGCTCCAATTCATAAAGTTCCTTGTCATTCTTCCCTTTAACTTCCAGCTGAGTCTCCATCTGGAGCGCGGAACCCACCACGCTTACTAATTATGCCTGGGCTGCTAAGACCCACTCGAGAAGGAGTCTAGGGTGAGGCACCTTTCGCTATTCGAGAGGGCGCCTGCGGCCTACGTAAGTGGTGCAAACTTCTTGTCTTGAAGTTTGATTGGTCTTCCGCGTAAACCAAGCTACTCAGTCTCTTTTCTCCACCGAATTTTCCTACTGAGCCCTCCT
>NW_011454813.1:0-557 GCF_000754665.1 Bison bison bison | reverse complement strand
GTTGGCCCAGGGAAGTCCAATCTTTCATTCGAGTTGCGAAGGAAAGCTTGGGATTGCTCTCGAGTGACTGCAGGGCCAATAGACCTCATCTAGGCTTGTGTCCAGAAGCCAATGTTCCTCTCCAGGGGCGACCGGGATCTCGGGGTTGCATTCCAGACGCACCCGGGGAGACAGGCATTCATCTCGAGTGGAAGCAAAGAACCCCGCTCTGCTCTCGAGTCGCGACGGGTATCTCTTGGAGCTCACTGGGTGGACTAAAGGGAGTCAAGCCTCCTGAGGCGTTTGGAGAGAGGTCGCGAGGTTGGCCTCTAGGCCATGCAGGAGACGAAGGGCCTCATCACCGCGATGACGGGGGAGTCTCGGGGTGGTTCTCGAGCGGCGGCCCCAGGGTGCGGTTTCTCACGAGGTACGACGGCGGGGTCAGTGAGCCTCTCGTGGGGCGCCAGGGAAGTCGGGTCTCCATATGAGTGGCGAGGGGGAGCGCGTCATTGCTCTCGAGTCATGGTAGGGGAATCTGGCCTCGAGACGTGTTGAAGAAGGTCTCTCGAGGCCTTTAT
>NW_011454812.1:0-539 GCF_000754665.1 Bison bison bison | reverse complement strand
TGCCTACTTTACTACTTTGTGCTCTCACCTACATCTCTGACTTTACGGGGGGCTGTCCCCTACCACCTCTTTCGGAGAAGGAGTTAACCTAGAGCTCCAGTTAATAATAATTCCTGGGCGTGATAAGAGTGTTTTAACCTCAAACTCCTCTGAAGGTTCTCTAGCCTGCCTGACAGGCTTGTCTGGCCACATGTGATTGCTCACAGCCTCCCAACTGTGAGAGGCACGAGATGCTTTAAACCTTCTAAAAACAGGTTCCTTAGAAAAGTTAGAAAACTATTAGTATAAGTATAATGGGCTGATTAGAAATTGTGTTGGTGAAGGGTTTTTCATTTGTTGAGCCAATGTTTGTTGCTACGTCTCCACATCCCCTGCCCTTACACACATTAATGAATATATAGAAGAAATAAGTATTAACCTTTGATATTAATCACGTTAGACCTTAGGCTAAGTAAATTCTTTCCTTAACTAAAACCCACTACACCCTCACCCTGTAGGAATGTAACTATATTTGGGTGGCGTCTGTTTTGAGAATAATC
>NW_011454811.1:0-521 GCF_000754665.1 Bison bison bison | reverse complement strand
TGACGGGGGAACCACGTGGATTTTCTCGAGGTGTAGCAGGATTCTCGAATTACGACGGGGAATTCAGGATGCCTCATGTGTTGGCCCAGGGAAGTCCAATCTTCCATTCGAGTTGCGAAGGAAAGCTGGGGATTGCTCTCGAGTGACTGCAGGGCCAATAGACCTCATCAAGGCTTCTGTCCAGAAGCCAATGTTCCTCTCCAGGGGCGACAGGGATCTCAGGGTTGCATTCCAGACACACCCGGGGAGACAGGCATTCATGTCGAGTGGAAGCAAAGAACCCCGCTCTGCTCTCGAGTCGCGACGGGTATCTCTTGGAGCTCACTGGGTGGACTAAAGGGAGTCAAGCCTCCTGAGGCGTTGGAGAGAGGTCGAGAGATTGGTCTCTAGGCCATACAGGAGACGAAGGCCCTCAACTCGCGATGATGGGGGAGTCTCAGGGTTGTTCTCGAGCGGCGGCCACAGGGGGCGGGTTCTCCCTAGGGACGACGGGGGGGGCAGGGAGCCTCTCGGGGGGCGCC
>NW_011454810.1:0-525 GCF_000754665.1 Bison bison bison | reverse complement strand
CCACAGTTATCAAGACAGTATGGTACTGGCACAAAGACAGAAATATAGATCAATGGAACAAAATAGAAAAGCCCAGAGATAAATCCACGCACAAATGGACACCTTATCTTTGACAAAGGAGGCAAGAATATACAATGGATTAAAGACAATCTCTTTAACAAGTGGTGCTGGGAAAACTGGTCAACCACTTGTAAAAGAATGAAACTAGAACACTTTCTAACCCCATACACAAAATAAACTCAAAATGGATTAAAGATCTAAACATAAGACCAGAAACTATAAAACTCCTAGAGGAGAACATAGGCAAAACACTCTCTGACATACATCACAGCAGGATCCTCTATGACCCACCTCCCAGAATATCGGAAATAAAAGCAAAAATAAACAAATGGGACCTAATTAAACTTAAAAGCTTCTGCACATCAAAGGAAACTATCAGCAAGGTGAAAAGACAGCCTTCAGAATGGGAGAAAATAATAGCAAATGAAGCAACTGACAAACAACTAATCTCAAAAATATACAAGC
>NW_011454809.1:0-523 GCF_000754665.1 Bison bison bison | reverse complement strand
AGACAGGCCACTTGTCGAGCGGTATTTGGAACCTGGGGTTCTTTTCCCGACGATGCACGGGCGAGTCACTGCCCCTTCGTGTTGACTTCATTCACAGGGTGGAGTTCGAAGAGGTGTCCGGGCATCGGGTTCTTATCAAGAGGGGACCGGGAAATCGGGGTCCTTCGGAATGTGGAACCACCCACGAGGCCACGTATGGAATGTCGTCGTGAGACCGGCCTCATCCTGAGGTGCGACCGGAAGGTCGGGAACCCCTTCCAGACAAAGCAAGGGAGTCGACCCTCCTGTCCAGATCAGGAGGGTAGAAGGGGCTTAGAGGAAGTGGTGCCGGAAAACCTCGGTGTTCCTCTCGAGGGAGACGGGGATGTCGGGGAACTTTGTGGGTCGCATCAAGGGTGCCAAGTACCGTTTCGACCTCCAATTACTAACGTGGGACTTCTCCTGAGACACTGTAGCGGGAAAGGGCTTCATCTTGCGATGACGGGGGAACCACGTGGATTTTCTCGAGTTGCGGCAGGATTCT
>NW_011454808.1:0-580 GCF_000754665.1 Bison bison bison | reverse complement strand
TATTGGCCCTGCAGTCACTCGAGAGCAATCCCCAGCTTCCTTCGCAACTCGAATGGAAGATTGGACTTGCCTGGGCCAACACAAGAGGCATCCTGAATTCCCCGTCGTAACTCGAGAATCCCGCCGTAACTCGAGAAAAACCACGTGGCTCCCCCGTCATCGCAAGATGAAGCCCTTTCCCGCTACAGCGTCTCAGGAGAAGTCCCACGTTAGGAACTGGAGGTCGAAAGGGCACTTGGCACCCCTTTGATGCGACCCACAAAGTTCCCCGAAATCCCGGTCTCCCTCGAGAGGAACACTGAGGTTTTCCGGCACCCCCTCCTCTGAGCCCTTTCTCCCCTCTTGATCTGGACAGGAGGGTCGACTCCCCTGCTTTGTCTGGAAGGGGTTCCCGACCTTCCGGTCGCA
The DNA here is from genome assembly GCF_000754665.1 of Bison bison bison. Taxonomy (NCBI): domain Eukaryota; kingdom Metazoa; phylum Chordata; class Mammalia; order Artiodactyla; family Bovidae; genus Bison; species Bison bison. The sequence continues at coordinate 172 of NW_011454808.1, read as the reverse complement.
CCTCAGGATGAGGCCGGTCTCACGAAGACATTCCAGACGTGGCCTCGTGGGTGGTTCCACATTCCGTAGGACCCCGATTTCCCGGTCCCCTCTTGATAAGAACCCGATGCCCGGACACCTCTCCGAACTCCACCCTGTGAATGAAGTCCACACGAAGGGGCAGTTTTTCCGT
>NW_011454807.1:0-599 GCF_000754665.1 Bison bison bison | reverse complement strand
ATCCCCCTGCCTCTAGGCGGGAGGACAGCTCCAGGGAAGGCCCGGTCTGGCAGGCGCTTTCTGGGCACAAACGGAGCAACACTCTGGCTGTGGAGCCGCCTCCCCAAGCCAGGGGCGCCGGGACCCTGATTCCCTCCGTGCGGCGCTTAGTCTGGGCGGGGAAGCACCAGCTTGGGAATGCAGCCTGGGGCGCTTCCTTTCCCTCGGAAAGAGCTCTCCCTGCGGGAGGCTTTGGCAGTGTGCACACCCCCAGCCCCTAAGCCCTCTGCAGGGACGCCTGGCTCCTAGGTCCGAAGGGAAGGCGAGAGCTGAGCTGAGGCACCAGTCAGGCACCAGTCACGTCTCCCACACTCCCGCAGCCTGCTCCTTCCCGGGCGCGAACGCTAGAAGCTGGGCAGGGCTTGGGGAGGCTCGCCCAGGCCAGAGCAGCCTCTCGGCCGGGGCTCTGTGCTATCGCGCCTGGGCGCAGAGCTGGAGCTCCGCAGGTGTGGAAGCTCACTCCGTCCTTCCCAGTAACAGGCTTGCAAGCACCCGCCGGCAGCCAGCCTCTTCTCTCCCGCGTTCCGGGCATTCGGCTCCAAACCTGGGACCAAAGTACT
>NW_011454806.1:0-524 GCF_000754665.1 Bison bison bison | reverse complement strand
GATCCCGGTCGCCCCTGGAGAGGAACATTGGCTTCTGGACACAAGCCTAGATGAGGTCTATTGGCCCTGCAGTCACTCGAGAGCAATCCCCAGCTTGCCTTCGCAACTCGAACGGAAGATTGGACTTCCCTGGGCCAACACAAGAGGCATCCCGAATTCCCCGTCGTAACTCGAGAATCCCGCCGCAACTCGAGAAAAACCACGTGGTTCCCCCGTCATCGCAAGATGAAGCCCTGTCCCGCTACAGCGTCCCAGGAGAAGCCCCACGTTAGGAATTGGAGGTCGAAACGGTACTTGGCACCCTTGATGCGCCCCCACAAAGTTCCCTGGCATCCCGGTCTACCTGGAGAGGAACACCGAGGTTTTCCGGCACCACTTCCTCTGAGCCCCTTCTACCCTCCTGATCTCGACAGGAGGGTCGACTCCCCTGCTTTGTCTGGAAGGGGTTCCTGACCTTCCGGTCGCACCTCAGGATGAGGCCGGTCTCACGACGACATTCCACGCGTGGCCTCGTGGGTGCTTCC
>NW_011454805.1:0-513 GCF_000754665.1 Bison bison bison | reverse complement strand
CAGACTCCGATCGCAGGGTCCCTGCAGACGGGGGACAGGAGAATTAGGCCTCGTCTTGGGTTGAGGCATGGAACTCTGCTTGCCTCTCGAGGTGTCCCCGGGGAGAGAGGCCACTTGTCGAGCGGTATTTGGAACCTGGGGGTCTTTTCCGGACGATGCATGGGCGAGTCACTGCCCCTTCGTGTTGACTTCATTCACAGGGTGGCGTTCGGAGAGGTGTCCGGGCATCGGGTTCTTACCAAGAGGGGACCGGGAAATCGGGGTGCTTCGCAATGTGGAAGCACCCACGAGGCCATGTCTGGAATGTCGTCGTGAGACCGGCCTCATCCTGAGGTGCGACCGGAAGGTTGGGAACCCCTTCCAGACAAAGCAGGGGAGTCGACCCTCCTGTGGAGATCAGGAGGGTAGAAGGGGCTCAGAGGAAGTGGTGCCGGAAAACCTCGGTGTTCCTCTCCAGGGAGACCGGGATGCCGGGGAACTTTGTGGAGGCGCATCAAGGGTGCCAAGTACCGT
>NW_011454804.1:0-532 GCF_000754665.1 Bison bison bison | reverse complement strand
ATCGCGGAGATGAGGGCCTTCGTCTCCTGCATGGCCTAGAGGCCAACCTCGCGACCTCTCTCCAAACGCCTCAGGAGGCTTGACTCCCTTTAGTCCACCCAGTGAGCTCCAAGAGACAGCCGTCGCGACTCGAGAGAAGAGCGGGGGTCTTTGCTTCCACTCGAGATGAATGCCTGTCTCCCCGGGTGCGTCTGGAATGCAACCCCGAGATCCCGGTCGCCCCTGGAGAGGAGCATTGGCTTCTGGACACAAGCCCAGATGAGGTCTATTGGCCCTGCAGTCACTCGAGAGCAATCCCCAGCTTTCCTTCGCAACTCGAATGGAAGATTGGACTTCCCTGGGCCAACACAAGAGGCATCCCGAATTCCCCGTCGTAACTCGAGAATCCCGCCGCAACTCGAGAAAAACCACGTGGTTCCCCCGTCATCGCAAGATGAAGCCCTTTCCCGCTACAGCGTCTCAGGAGAAGTCCCACTTTAGGAATTGGAGGTCGAAACGGTACTTGGCACCCTTGATGCGCCCCCACAAAGTT
>NW_011454803.1:0-500 GCF_000754665.1 Bison bison bison | reverse complement strand
CCCGGTCGCCCCTGGAGAGGAGCATTGGCTTCTGGACACAAGCCTAGATGAGGTCTATGGGCCCTGCAGTCACTCGAGAGCAATCCCCAGCTTTCCTCCGCAACTCGAATGGAAGATTGCACTTCCCTGGGTCCAACACAAGAGGCATCCTGCATTCCCCGTCGTAAACTCGAGAATCCCGCCGCAACTCGAGAAAACCACGTGGTTCCCCCGTCATCGCAAGATCGAAGCCCTTTCCCGCTACAGCGTCTCAGGAGAAGTCCCACGTTAGGAATTGGAGGTCGAAACGGTACTTGGCACCCTTGATGCGCCCCCACGAAGTTCCCCGGCATCCCGGTCTCCCTGGAGAGGAACACCGAGGTTTTCCGGCACCACTTCCTCTGAGCCCCTTCTACCCTCCTGATCTCGACAGGAGGGTCGACTCCCCTGCTTTGTCTGGAAGGGGTTCCCGACCTTCCGGTCGCACCTCAGGATGAGGCCGGTCTCACGACGACATTCCA
>NW_011454802.1:0-508 GCF_000754665.1 Bison bison bison | reverse complement strand
GAAACTAAAGACCTATATATAGAAAACTATAAAACACTGGTGAAAGAAATCAAAGAGGACACTAATAGATGAGAAATATACCATGTTCATGGATTGGAAGAATCAATATAGTGAAAATGAGTATACTACCCAAAGCAATTTATAGATTCAATGCAATCCCTATCAAGCTACCAACAGTATTCTTCACAGAGCTAGAACAAATAATTTCACAATTTGTATGGAAAATACAAAAAAACCTCGAATAGCCAAAGCGATCTTGAGAAAGAAGAATGGAACTGGAGGAATCAACCTACCTGACTTCAGGCTCTACTACAAAGCCACAGTTATCAAGACAGTATGGTACTGGCACAAAGACAGAAATATTGATCAATGGAATAAAATAGAAAGCCCAGAGATAAATCCACGCACATATGGACACCTTATCTTCGACAAAGGAGGCAAGAATATACAATGGATTAAAGACAATCTCTTTAACAAGTGGTGCTGGGAAATCTGGTCAACCACTTGT
>NW_011454801.1:0-520 GCF_000754665.1 Bison bison bison | reverse complement strand
GTTTTCACACTAGATTTGATGAAGAATGGATAGTCATGAAGAAATATAACAGGCCAAGGAGCATGAGGGGAGTGTAGTATACTGGGGGAAACTAGCAAGGCCTATTTGGAGTCTTTCTCGCATCCTTTTGTCTTTGGAGATGAGGACGCACCTTTGCTTCTATAGGGAAAGCACTTCTCACTTAAGAGTATTATGACCTACTTTAGGGGTGAAGGGTGAGCAGAGGGACAAAGTAACCTTCCTACTTCTGCTGTTTTCTCAGAGTCCTTCAACTTAAAATTAAAATATGCCAAGGAGTCATATTTTAGTGTAGCGTGGTCTGAACTCCGTAAGATATGACACCGAAAGCACAGACAAACAAAATTAAAAGAGATTAATTGGATTATAATTAATATTGTAATTATTAATATTGTACAATTAATATTGTAAAACATAATATTGTAATTACAATCCACAAACGTGGATGCACGTTTGTGCATCAAGGACACAATCAGTAGTGAAAAGACAACCCAAGGAATGG
>NW_011454800.1:0-553 GCF_000754665.1 Bison bison bison | reverse complement strand
CCGGTCGCACCTCAGGATGAGGCCGGTCTCACGACGACATTCCAGACGTGGCCTCGTGGGTGCTTCCACATTGCGAAGCACCCCGATTTCCCGGTCCCCTCTTGGTAAGAACCCGATGCCCGGACACCTCTCCGAACTCCACCCTGTGAATGAAGTCAACACGAAGGGGCAGTGACTCGCCCGTGCATCGTCCGGAAAAGACCCCCAGGTTCCAAATACCGCTCGACAAGTGGCCTCTCTCCCCGGGGACACCTCGAGAGGCAAGCGGAGTTCCATGCCTCAACCCAAGACGAGGCCTGACTCTCCTGTCCCCAGTCTGCAGGGACCCTGCGATCGGAGTCTGAAATCAGAGGAACCCTGAGGTTCCTGCCTCAACTGGAGATGAGGCCCTCTTCCAATGCACCAAACCCCGTGGAGTCCCGAGGCCCCCCCCCCACCTCCAGTTTCCCTGACTTCTCAGAGCCACCATGAGAAGCCCCCTGAGGTCACCTGCACAAGTCGAGGGAAGCCAGGGTTTCCTGCCTCAACCCGAGAAAGACCTCGAGAGACCTTC
>NW_011454799.1:0-559 GCF_000754665.1 Bison bison bison | reverse complement strand
GAAGCCCTTTCCCGCTACAGCGTCTCAGGACGAAGTCCCCACGTTAGGAATTGGACGGTCGAAACGGTACTTGGCACCCTTGATGCGCCCCACCAAGTTCCCCGGCATCCCGGTCTCCCTGGAGAGGAACACCGAGGTTTTCCGGCACCACTTCCTCTGAGCCCCTTCTACCCTCCTGATCTCCACAGGAGGGTCGACTCCCCTGCTTTGTCTGGAAGGGGTTCCCGACCTTCCGGTCGCACCTCAGGATGAGGCCGGTCCCACGACGATATTCCAGACGTGGCCTCGGGGGTGCTTCCACATTGCGAAGCACCCCGATTTCCCGGTCCCCTCTTGGTAAGACCCCGATGCCCGGACACCTCTCCGAACTCCACCCTGTGAATGAAGTCAACACGAAGGGGCAGTGACTCGCCCGTGCATGGTCCGGAAAAGACCCCCAGGTTCCAAATACCGCTCGACAAGTGGCCTCTCTCCCCGGGGACACCTCGAGAGGCAAGCGGAGTTCCATGCCTCAACCCAAGACGAGGCCTGACTCTCCTGTTCCCAGTCTGCAGGGACC
>NW_011454798.1:0-510 GCF_000754665.1 Bison bison bison | reverse complement strand
ATGATCAGTGAGCTCCGGGCAGTACTTGGTCCCAGGTTTGGAGCCCAATGCCCGGAACGCGGGAGAGAAGAGGCTGGCTGCCGGCGGGTGCTTGCAAGCCTGTACTGGGAAGGACCGAGTGAGCTTCCACACCGGCGGAGCTCCAGCTCTGTGCCCAGGCGCGATAGCACAGAGCCCCGGCCGAGAGGCTGCTCTGGGCTGGGCGAGCCTCCCCAAGCCCTGCCCAGCTTCTAGCGTTCGCGCCCGGGACGGAGCAGGCTGCGGGAGTGTGGGAGACCTGACTGATGCCTCACTGGGGCCTCAGCTCAGCTCTAGCCTTCCCTTCGGTCCTAGGAGCCAGGCGTCCTTGCAGAGGGCTTAGGGGCTGGGGGTGTGCACACTGCCAAAGCCTCCCGCAGGGAGAGCTCTTTCCGAGGGAAAGGAAGCGCCCCAGGCTGCATTCCCAAGCTGGTGCTTCCCCGCCCAGACTAAGCGCCGCACGGAGGGAATCAGGGTCCCGGTGCCCCTGGC
>NW_011454797.1:0-518 GCF_000754665.1 Bison bison bison | reverse complement strand
CACAGATAAATAGCCTGGAGATAAGGATTGAGAAGATGCAAGAAAGGTTTAACAAGGACCTAGAAGAAATAAAAAAAGTACAATATATAATGAATAATGCAATAAATGAAATTAAAAACACTCTGGAGGCAACAAATAGTAGAATAACAGAGGCAGAAGATAGGATTAGTGAATTAGAAGATAGAATGGCAGAAATAAATGAATCAGAGAGGATAAAAGAAAAACGAATTAAAAGAAATGAGGACAATCTCAGAGACCTCCAGGACAATACTAAACGCTACAACATTCGAATAATAGGGGTTCCAGAAGAAGAAGACAAAAAGAAAGACCATGAGAAAATACTTGAGGAGATAATAGTGGAAAACTTCCCTAAAATGGGGAAGGAAATAATCACCCAAGTCCAAGAAACCCAGAGAGTCCCAAACAGGATAAACCCAAGGAGAAACACCCCAAGACACATATTAATCAAATTAACAAAGATCAAACACAAAGAACAAATATTAAAAGCAGCAAGGGAA
>NW_011454796.1:0-542 GCF_000754665.1 Bison bison bison | reverse complement strand
AAAAATCACAAGGCTCACACTGACACAGACATCAATCCAGACAGACAAGACAAGACATCTTCCAGTTTTCCGCCTGAGATGGAAAAGATTTCTTTGAGCCGTTTTTTACTGGGGAGTGGGGGGTGGGGCTGGCGGCCAGGCAGGCTTTGGGAAGGAGCTCATGGTTTGGAATTGCATATGAAAAGACCAGCTTTCCGGGTTCCAAGGAATCAAGTTTCCTTGCAAACCAACTTTGTCCGGTTCTAGAGAATATCATGGCCCTCCTAGGTCAGGTCATCTTTCCTTTCCGTAGCCCTCGTTTGATCCCTGAATTCTAGACAGCTTGGATTGCCTCTGTGGGCTGGATGGATTGTCCTCCCGTTTCACCGGGCGGCGGGAGCGAGGTCCCAGAGGCTCTCCTGGAACCGGGCGTGGGGGCGGGGCTCACCGGGAGCCCGTGGTGAAGGTGGGCAGCGCACCGGGAGCGCGCCCGGGGCGGGGCGAAGCCGGGCGGCGCGGGTCGGGAACCGGGTCGCGGCGGGGATGGGGGGCGGTCCCAGTTG
>NW_011454795.1:0-515 GCF_000754665.1 Bison bison bison | reverse complement strand
GTATGGAAATACAAAAAACCTCGAATAGCCAAAGCGATCTTGAGAAAGAGAATGGAACTGAGGAATCAACCTACCTGACTTCAGGCTCTACTACAAAGCCACAGTTATCAAGACAGTATGGTACTGGCACAAAGACAGAAATGTAGATCAATGGAACAAAATAGAAAGCCCAGAGATAAATCCACACACATATGGACACCTTATCTTTTGACAAAGGAGGCAAGAATATACAATTGGATTAAAGACAATCTCTTTAACAAGTGGTGCTGGGAAAACTGGTCAACCACTTGTAAAAGAATGAAACTAGAACACTTTCTAACACCATACACAAAAATAAACTCAAAATGGATTAAAGATCTAAACATAAGACCAGAAACTATAAAACTGCTAGAGGAGAACATAGGCAAAACACTCTCTGACATACATCACAGCAGGATCCTCTATGACCCACCTCCCAGAATATCGGAAATAAAAGCAAAAATAAACAAATGGGACCTAATTAACATTAAAAGCTT
>NW_011454794.1:0-515 GCF_000754665.1 Bison bison bison | reverse complement strand
GGAAGCAGTTGGGTTTGCAAGGGCTGCCTTGTCTTGAGACCATTGAAATAAGAACTCAGAACTTGAGCACTATTATCAAAAATCACAAGGCTCACACTGACACAGACATCAATCCAGACTGACAAGACAAGACATCTTCCAGTTTTCCGCCTGAGATGGAAAAGATTTCTTTGAGCCGTTTTTTCTGGGGGAGTGGGGGGTGGGGCTGGCGGCCAGGCAGGCTTTGGGAAGGAGCTCATGGTTTGGAATTGCATATGAAAAGAACCAGCTTTCCGGGTTCCAAGGAATCAAGTTTCCTTGCAAACCAACTTTGTCCGGTTCTAGAGAATATCATGGCCCTCCTAGGTCAGGTCATCTTTCCTTTCCGTAGTCCTCGTTGGATCCCTGAATTCTAGACAGCTTGGATTGCCTCTGTGGGCTGGATGGATTGTCCTCCCGTTTCACCAGGCGGCGGGAGCGAGGTCCCAGAGGCTCTCCTGGAACCGGGCGTGGGGGCGGGGCTCACCGGGAGCCCG
>NW_011454793.1:0-521 GCF_000754665.1 Bison bison bison | reverse complement strand
ACCTATGGGAGAGGCTATAGCGCTGGATGGTAGTGGGTCTCCACCTTCTGCACAGATCATATTTTCTGCCATTGACGAAGAAAAGGAGGGAGACTGTGCTCTACCTCCGGAGGAAGGAGAGGGCTTACAGGACGCTGCGGCCGGGCGCCCTGGCGAGCCCCCTCTCCCTCTGCACAACCTTTAAAAATTTGTCCAACAATTTCTGATTTAAGGCGACTACCCCACCTCCGCTTGCACCTCCCAGGGCCTAAGAATTCCCCAGTTTACCTCCAAAGCCTCCCAGAGCATTGCCTAAGGTTGAAAAAGATTAAAAAGTTTTCTTTTAAACAAAGGAGCTTTTAAAAAATACACAATATACAGAGCCTGCTCCTTGCAGAAACCCCCCTCTGGGGGGGCCTCACCCAAGCAAAAAAAGAGAGAAAAATAAAAAGAAAAAACAAAAAAAGTGAAAAAGAAAAAAGGAAAGAAAATAGAAAAAGATCTAAAGATAGAAAAAGAACTAAAGAGTGAAAAGGAGAGAG
>NW_011454792.1:0-502 GCF_000754665.1 Bison bison bison | reverse complement strand
TGACCCGCTCCCCCTCGCCACTCGCATGGAGACCCGACTTCCCTGGCGCCCCACGAGAGGCTCACTGACCTCGCCGTCGTACCTCGTGAGAAACCGCACACTGGGGCCGCCGCTCGAGAACCACCCCGAGACTCCCCCGTCATCGCGGAGATGAGGGTCTTCGTCTCCTGCATGGCCTAGAGGCCAACTTCGCGACCTCTATCCAAACGCCTCAGGAGGCTTGACTCCCTTTAGTCCACCCAGTGAGCTCCAAGAGATACCCGTCGCGACTCGAGAGCAGAGCGGGGTTCTTTGCTTCCACTCGAGATGAATGCCTGTCTCTCCGGGTGCGTCTGGAATGCAACCCCGAGATCCCGGTCGCCCCTGAAGAGGAACATTGGCTTCTGGACACAAGCCCAGATGAGGTCTGTTGGCCCTGCCGTCACTCGAGAGCAATCCCAGCTTTCCTTCGCAACTCGAATGGAAGATTGGACTTCCCTGGGCCAACACAAGAGGCATCCCG
>NW_011454791.1:0-502 GCF_000754665.1 Bison bison bison | reverse complement strand
TTGGGCTCAAAACCTGGGACCAAAGTACTGCCCGGAGCTCACTGATCATGGGCCTGGTTCCCCTGCGCTGCGGCTGTGCTAGGGAGCCCAAACGCACAGGGGAAGCCCGCACAGAACATCCACCTGCCTCTAGGCGGGAGGACAGCTCCAGGGAAGGCCCGGTCTGGCAGGCGCTTTCTGGGCACCAACGGAGCAACACTCTGGCTGTGGAGCCGCCTCCCCAAGCCAGGGGCACCGGGACCCTGATTCCCTCCGTGCGGCGCTTAGTCTGGGCGGGGAAGCACCAGCTTGGGAATGCAGCCTGGGGCGCTTCCTTTCCCTCGGAAAGAGCTCTCCCTGCGGGAGGCTTTGGCGGTGGGCACACCCCCAGCCCCTAAGCCCTCTGCAAGGACGCCTGGCTCCTAGGTCCGAAGGGAAGGCGAGAGCTGAGCTGAGGCACCAGTCAGGCACCAGTCACGTCTCCCACACTCCCGCAGCCTGCTCCTTCCCGGGCGCGAACGCT
>NW_011454790.1:0-541 GCF_000754665.1 Bison bison bison | reverse complement strand
TGACTTCAGACTCCGATCGCAAGGTCCCTGCAGACTTGGGACAGGAGAGTCAGGCCTCGTCTTGGGTTGAGGCATGGAACTCCGCTTGCCTCTCGAGGTGTTCTTGGGGAGACAGGCCACTTGTCGAGCGGTATTTGGAACCTGGGGGTCTTTTCCCGAATGCACGGGCGAGTCACTGCCCCTTCGTGTTGACTTCATTCACAGGGTGGAGTTCGAAGAGGTGTCCGGGCATCGGGTTCTTATCAAGAGGGGACCGGGAAATCGGGGTCCTTCGGAATGTGGAACCACCCACGAGGCCACGTCTGGAATGTCGTCGTGAGACCGGCCTCATCCTGAGGTGTGACCGGAAGGTCGAGAACACCTTCCAGACAAAGCAGGGGAGTCGACCCTCCTGTCCAGATCAGGAGTGTAGAAGGGGCTCAGAGGAAGTGGTGCCGGAAAGTTCGGTGTTCCTCTCGAGGGAGACCGGGATGTCGGGGAACTTTGTGGGTCGCATCAAGGGTGCCAAGTACCGTTTCGACCTCCAATACCTCACGTGGGA
>NW_011454789.1:0-548 GCF_000754665.1 Bison bison bison | reverse complement strand
TCACTGACCTCGCCGTCGTACCTCGTGAGAAACCGCACCCTGGGCCGCCGCTCGAGAACACCCCGAGACTCCCCCGTCATCGCGGAGATGAGGGCCTTCGTCTCCTGCATGGCCTAGAGGCCAACCTCGCGACCTCTCTCCAAACGCCTCAGGAGGCTTGACTCCCCTTAGTCCCCCCAGTGAGCTCCAAGAGATACCCGTCGCGACTCGAGAGCAGAGCGGGGTTCTTTGCTTCCACTCGAGATGAATGCCTGTCTCCCCGGGTGCGTCTGGAATGCAACCCCGAGATCCCGGTCGCCCCTGGAGAGGAACATTGGCTTTTGGACACAGGCCTAGATGAGGTCTATTGGCCCTGCAGTCACTCGAGAGCAATCCCCAGCTTTCCTTCGCAACTCGAATGGAAGATTGGACTTCCCTGGGCCAACACAAGAGGCATCCTGAATTCCCCGTCGTAACTCGAGAATCCCGCCGCAACTCGAGAAAAACCACGTGGTTCCCCCGTCATCGCAAGATGAAGCCCTTTCCCGATACAGCGTCTCAGGAGAAGT
>NW_011454788.1:0-513 GCF_000754665.1 Bison bison bison | reverse complement strand
GTCTGCAGGGACCCTGCGATCGGAGTCTGAAATCACAGGAACCCTGAGGTTCCTGCCTCAACTGGAGATGAGGCCCTCTTCCAATGCACCAAACCCCGTGGAGTCCCGAGACGGCCTCCCCCCACCTCCAGTTTCCCTGACTTCTCAGAGCCACCATGGGAAGGCCCCTGAGGTCACCTTCACAAGTCGAGGGAAGCCAGGATTTCCTGCCTCAACCCGAGAAAGACCTCGAGAGACCTTCTTCAACACGTCTCGAGGCCAGGTTCCCCTACCATGACTCGAGAGCAATGACGCGCCCCCCTCGCCACTCGCATGGAGACCCGACTTCCCTGGTGCCCCACGAGAGGCTCACTGACCTCGCCGTCGTACCTCGTGAGAAACCGCACCCTGGGGCCGCCGCTCGAGAACCACCCCAAGACTCCCCCGTCATCGCGGAGATGAGGGCCTTCGTCTCCTGCATGGCCTAGAGGCCAACCTCGCGACCTCTCTCCAAACGCCTCAGGAGGCTTGACT
>NW_011454787.1:0-814 GCF_000754665.1 Bison bison bison | reverse complement strand
GGGGGCCGCCGCTCGAGAACCACCCCGAGACGCCCCCGTCATCGCGGAGATGAGGGCCTTCGTCTCCTGCATGGCCTAGAGGCCAACCTCGCGACCTCTCTCCAAACGCCTCAGGCGGCTTGACTCCCTTTAGTCCACCCAGTGAGCTCCAAGAGATACCCGTCGCGACTCGAGAGCAGAGCGGGGTTCTTTGCTTCCACTCGAGATAAATGCCTCTCTCCCCGGGTGCGTCTGGAATGCAACCCCGAGATCCCGGTCGCCCCTGGAGAGGAACATTCGCTTCTGGACACAAGCCTAGATGAGGTCTATTGGCCCTGCAGTCACTCGAGAGCAACCCCCAGCTTTCCTTCGCAACTCGAATGGAAGATTGGACTTCCCTGGGCCAACACAAGGGGCATCCTGAATTCCCCGTCGTAACTCGAGAATCCCGCCGCAACTCGAGAAAAACCACGTGGTTGCCCCGTCATCGCAAGATGAAGCCCTTTCCCGCTACAGCGTCTCAGGAGAAGTCCCACGTTAGGAATTGGAGGTCGAAACGGTACTTGGCACCCTTGATGCGCCCCCACAAAGTTCCCCGGCATCCCGGTCTCCCTGGAGAGGAACACCGAGGTTTTCCGGCACCACTTCCTCTGAGCCCCTTCTACCCTCCTGATGTCGACAGGAGGGTCGACTCCCCTGCTTTGTCTGGAAGGGGTTCCCGACATTCCGGTCGCCCCTCAGGATGAGGCCGGTCTCACGACGACATTCCAGACGTGGCCTCGTGGGTGCTTCCACATTGCGAAGCACCCCGATTTCCCGGTCCCCTCTTCGGTAA
>NW_011454786.1:0-534 GCF_000754665.1 Bison bison bison | reverse complement strand
GTCTGCAGGGACCCTGCGATCGGAGTCTGAAATCAGAGGAACCCTGAGGTTCCTGCCTCAACTGGAGATGAGGCCCTCTTCCAATGCACCAAACCCCGTGGAGTCCCGAGAGGCCCCCCCCCACCTCCATTTTCCCTGACTTCTCAGAGCCACCATGAGAAGCCCCCTGAGGTCACCTGCACAAGTCGAGGGAAGCCAGGGTTTCCTGCCTCAACCCGAGAAAGACCTCGAGAGACCTTCTTCAACACGTCTCGAGGCCAGGTTCCCCTACCATGACTCGAGAGCAATGACGCGCTCCCCCTCGCCACTCGCATGGAGACCCGACTTCCCTGGCGCCCCACGAGAGGCTCATTGACCTCGCCGTCGTACCTCGTGAGAAACCGCACCCTGGGGCCGCCGCTCGAGAACCACCCCGAGACTCCCCTGTCATCGCGGAGATGAGGGCCTTCGTCTCCTGCATGGCCTAGAGGCCAACCTCGCGTCCTCTCTCCAAACGCCTCAGGAGGCTTGACTCCCTTTAGTCCACCCAGTGAG